>NC_142648.1:620948-927672 GCF_053813885.1 Theobroma cacao
TCGTGATTATAAACAAAACAAAAAATAAAAATTAATATGGAAAAATAGAACAAAGAAAAGAAACGGAGCTTCGTTAATGGCGATCTATCATCGAGAGAAAAAGAGAGATAGCGTTTTCTTCATCTGAGAGATACTTCTTTTTCAGATAAATTTCAGCCAAATATTACGAGATTTAAAAAAAATGAAGTTAAACAGTGAAACGTAGAAGGAATACTTATCATCCAGATTAAAATGTACTCGGAAACTTCTTTTTAAGAGAACTTTCGACGAATTCTAAGTAACAGAGCACACTCATGCATGAAAACAAACGAGCTCGTTAATGGCGATCCTAAACACAACAAAAACTAAGTTTAACATGGAAAAACAAAACAAAGAAAATAAACTGATCAGTATTCTTTTATAAACTTAAAAGACAAATAAGAAAAAGAAACGGCGCTTCGTTAATGGCGATCTCTCATCGAGAGAGAAAGAGAGATAGCTTGTTCCTCATCTTAGAGATACTTCTTTTTCAGATTAATTTCAGCAAAATAATACAAATATTACGAGATTAAAAACAAAGACAAATTGAAGTTAAAAATGGATAAAAACAAAAAAGAAAAAGAGTAAGAGAAAGAGAAAGCTCACCATATTTGGCCAAGAGAAGCTTTGCGAGCAAGGAGCTCTCTAGAGTAAAACATTTTGTTTTCTTCTTTTTTTTCCTTCCGGTTTTTTGAAATTTAAAAAAAAAATACTGTGAAAACGAAGAAACGAAGCTTTCGTTAATGAAGTTTCTGAGAGAGGAAGAGAGGGAGAGAGAGAGTTTTCTTTTCTTTTTCTTTTTCTTTTTGTTTTGGTTTTGGTTTTGTTGAGAGCCAAACAAACACAGTTTGTTATTTGTTATCTTCACTCTGCGTAGTGCGCAGCTGAATACCAACGACGCCATAGCACTTGCGCGGGGGCAATTGCATGCAAAATGACGCAACGAGTGTGATCCGGGAAGTCTTAATCTTACACCAAGCTGCATGAAAAATTCGGTGCTACTTTGGTACAGAGCCAGAAACTGAGCCCCCAAAACTGTGCGTTTTATTCACTTCCTCCCCACCTTCCATAGTCTCCCCAATCTCTTCCTATATTTGCCTTGCAATTTTCTGTTCAGTGTACACATAATTTTCCACTTAAAGCTAAATCCAAACTGCAAAGAACTAAAAAATCAAATGAGACTTCATCTACTTAAATCATTGGAGAGGTTTGATTCAAAGCCACTGGAACTATTTCTTTTTCCTTATATTTTGTGGGGATTAACTGGGTTGGGCTCTTGGACTTCACTTTCCCAATGGGCTAGACCAAACCCAACCTTGGCCCTTATTGGCGACTAAGCATGGGCTTATAAATTCCAAATTTCAATTATAAAAATATTTAGAGCTTGTTTGGTTTAATTTTTTTAATTTAAAAATTTTTATTTAAAAAAATAACTTTAAAAATTAAAGTAAAATTATTTGGTATGTTATTTGGTAAAATAAATTATATAAGTTCTAATTTTGATTAAAATTATCGTATTCATGCTATCTTCAAATACTTAATAAATTAAAACAAAACAAATCTATTTGGAGTTTATATATAATTTCAGAAATTAAAAATCAAAAAATTTTATAAAAAAAAAGAACAACTCTCAAATTTGTATAATAGTAATAGTATTATATTTTTTTTGTGAAGAAAAGAAAAAATTTTCAAATAGTATCTTAATGCAGCTTTAAATTTTGAGTTTTTTTTTAAATTTTTGTAAGAATAAAAAAAATTAATTTTTTTGATTCTATTGCTAGGCTTTTTTTTTTTTCTAGTAGTCTTTATAAAGAGAGATAAAGGAGAGGGAAATCGTGATTTTGTATTGAAGAATAGTGATTTGCAGAGAGAGGAAGAGGAGAAAGAAATTGATTAGGAAATAGAAGTATTTTTTGAAAAGATGATTTTTTTTTTTTAAAAAAGAAAGCTTCTATCTGAAGCTTTTTTTAATTTTGTTATTTAAAAAAATTATAAGAGCTTTTTCAAAAATCCTATTTAATCTTATTTTTATTTTTAAGAGATAACTAAACTAAAAAAAGTCATACCAAACAAACACTTAAAATAATTTTTTTGAAGCGAATTTTCCATTTTTTTTCTTTTATTGAAAACGATAACGATATGATCAAATTGCAGTTGGTTGGTGAGAAATAAAACTATAGGTGCCCTTTCTTTCCACAAAACCCAAGTCATCCATCCCTTAAAGGTTTAGGTCAACCATGTGCAACACAAATTCCTCCATTTATAATGATAGATGCATTCCGATTGTTTTTCTTCTGTAGTTGTTGTTTTAAATTCTAATCTTGAAAGGAAAATATATACAAAAAAACATCACTTAATATTAGTACATAACTTGAAATTGATAACAAATTTATGCACATAAGGAAAAACGAATCGATACATGCCAAGTAGGCAGATAAACTGTTAATTTATGCCGTTAATCAACAAAATCTCCGTGAAAAGGATCTTAGTAGTTAATTTCTTTAACTATAGTTGAACTTGTTGAACCTTTCTCTTTCAAGGATGCCCACAGCGCAAGCTTTTAGTTTTAGCAGTAAAACCCTCTTACTTTGTCAACAAGTGAGTTTTCTCTTGGTTTTAAGGAAAGTGCACATTGTTTTTGAGTAGGAAAGAATTAAAACAGAGTGGGTAATATGAACCCATTGCATCCTTATCCTCTTAACACGTGTTTAAGATGACCATTTAGGATTTTATCTAATTGTTATATATGCCCAAACCTTTTTTCTCCCTTAAAAAGCTTTATTTTTATTATAATTTTATGTTTTGGTACGAAAACAATTTAAATAAATATAAATTATATAAAAATAGAGTAAATTTTACATTTTATTTTTTAAAATAATAAAAGAAAACAAAAAAAAGATAATTTAGAAATAAACTATTAAAAATCTATCAAAATTAATATATATATATATATATATATCAATTATGCCTCATAAATAAAAAAAAAATTTGAAGCTCATGTTAGTTGAAATTCTCTCTATGCTATTCTTTAATGAAAACTGAATTATTTATGAACACAAAGCAACAAAACCCACATGAGAATTATGGATATGGAGATCCCACCACCTTGCAATGAGAAAGATGGAGGCTGGGTGGGAGGGGTCCAACCATTAGCTAGCCATTAATTCTTTTTAAGAGGCAGGAAGAAATATTTTATGAGCTTATTATTATAGGAAAATAAAATAAATAAATAAATATCAAAGAGTATTTATCATCTCTTCATTGACTTGGAGCTATAAGCATGTGATACACTAAAGAATCCAGCCAAGCACTACCAAACTATTTCATTGACTCATTCAATCTTTCCCTTTTTTCTCACTCAAACTGTTTCCTTTTTTTTTCCTTGTTCCTTTTCCTTCTTTGAAAGCAGAACCAAAAATTTGCTCTCAAAAAATGTAAGCATTAAGTTTGAGCCACATGACTTTTATCACTTCATTTATCACATCAAAATGGTCGGTCAATAATTAATAAATATAAATTATTTTTTCAGGTTTTTCTGTGAATTTGAAGAATATTTCGGTCCGGGAAAATTTCCCTTGTTCGGGTTTTTCTCTTATCCTAAAATTTTAATTAAATATATGTCATACGGAATGAAAAAAATTCAAATTTTAACTATTTAAAATGGTAAATTAAATTCCAATTTTAAGTTAGGGCACCTAACTTTACTACCAATTATGTGTAGTGTACGCGTATGATCTTCCTACAAGCAAGAAACAGTTAAAGTCTTAGTTTATCTACATCGGTTAGGTTAATTAATTACAAATCTCGAGTTTTTCAGTTAATTTCATCGGAGAAAGCCTAAATTTGATATTTTATTTCGGATGATCAATCAAATTTATTGCTATATTTTTTAAAATTTTATTCAAAATAATTACAAATGAAGGGTAAAAAAATAATATTTGATTAGAAAACGAAAGAACATAGAAAACGATTTTGACTAGTTCTAGTAGCTGCTGTAGAAAATGGGTTACGCGACAAAATAAGAGGCGGACTGCTAATAATCAATGATAGAGACTAATGCCGCTTTCATTACTCTATATATAATAACATAATTTCTCTTTCATGCTCTGACCTTTTCTTCTGATATTTTTCAGAATAATTTTCTCAAAGGCTACCAAGAATCACATTATTATTACTATTATTATGTGATAATTCAAACATTCTAGTTTTGGTTGATTAATGTCAAGAAAATATATAGTATTATCTTATTCTTTCGTTTTTCTAATGGAATACAGTAATAAAATTGTATCTCGTTAAAAATAAGTTGTAAATTTGATCCATGATAAAGACCGTATTTTATAAAGCAATGACTTGTGAACAAGTTTTGCTTCCCGACAAAATCAGCTCGGCATAAAATTATATCCATCACAATTAATTTCCATGTTTCGGGTTTTGAATTAAAGTTGAAAAATCAAATCCCAAAAGGATATTCACTATTTTTGGACCACCTATAATTATTTTCCTCTGAAATATGAGATTTTAGATCCAAACTATGAGAATTTTCATATGTGTTAAAAATTTTTTCTCAAAAGAAAAAAAAGGTGTCAACTAATTATATGACATAATTTCTTAATTTTCTTTTGACAAATTGACTTTTTTATCGAAAAAAATTATCTAAAAAAGGTTTCAACTAATTATATAATGTCTAATAATGTATGATCATGATAATCCTAAAGCCTATATTAGTCATTAATTGTCAATTTCTATATCAAAAAGTTTAATTAATTTGGGTCCACAAGCAAATTAAACTTTAATAATATCGTTAATGATTTTAAGAAATTTTGACATGATATAATCACAGTTATATTTGATTATCAATTACGTATAAAAAATACAGTGCCAATGGTAAACAATAATACATATATAGTAACATATTTTGTTTTTAACACAAATGTTTGAAGGGTTAAAACCAAAAATATGTGTATAGTTAGAACCTTTTCTCATTAAATTAAGTTAATAACTAAATTAGTAATTTTTTTAAGAGTTTGAAGTCTTTGAAATTGGTATGAATAGGAAAAGTTCAAAAACTATAGAAATAAACAAGCTTTTACGTCGCCACCAGCTTGCTTTTGCCAACATAAGCAGCAAAGGTTTTTCAAAAGCAATGCTGGCACTACATGCTTTGCCCTTGATCAACATCATTCATATATATATAAAAATATAATTCTTTATAAAATTATTTATATAATGACACGATACTAATCATTACGAAAGCTCTTTGAAGGTGTTAATTGGAAAAAAAAACCAATGTATAATTAAAATTACAATACAAAATTTCAATTATAAGATATTCTTATCGTGATCACTTATTTTTTGTAAAATTTATATATTTAAATTCGAGTTCAAACACTAAAAAATTAAGAAATTTTGAAAAAAAATACGCATTGGAATATTTCAATTATTGAATGTGTATAATATAGTAAACGATTATAAATAATACAAAAATATAGTGTTATATGGAAAAAAACCACTAAAATATTATGAAAAGTCAATGGCCACTGCTTCAAACCCCTGATATCATAAGGATACAATTAATAAGTTGATGATGACCCTGTGGGTAATGAAAATTTTATGAAATCTTTGAATCTATTCCACACATATCATTATAATATATTATTCAATCTTTCCTAAATCTTGGCAATGATTTTGGGGACCTTGGTAACATGTTGTTACCAAATTATTAGAAAGAATAATAGAGACATATATATGATTTCCAATAATTTGCAAAAATAAGCTATAAAAACCTTTTTGTTCTCTAAATAAATTTTTTATTTATGATTTGATAGTGAAATCGGGTTTTTCTTTTTATTTTCATTTTTGTTATTTTTTTAAATTTTTGAATAATTATAGAAAACCATTTTAGGGATTTTGATGGGATAATTATAAACAAAAGTCAAATAAATAAAATGATTGGGTTTCAAATGCCAAAGGAAAGAGTAAGACTTACCTCTTCTCACTTTTGCAACTTCAACCGACTAAAATTTAAATCGAGAAAAAGCCTTCTAAGAATAAATATTACGACTCGATTAATATAAAGTTTTCTAATTTAAATATTCGGAAATTGGATGACAAGATATATGAAGAGGGAAAAATATATTGTTTTTATATAGACTCAATCCTTATTCGAAATATGAATATCCAAAATAATAAAAAAAAGAGATTGAAAATTGAGAATCAAATTTAAGGAAGGTTCTTGGAACAAAATCTTGGTTGCTTGGATTAGACTGAAGAATTTTTTTTTTAAAAAAGGTAATAATTTGAAAAAAAAATGTTGGCAACAACACCGTATTGCCCACGCCCACATGCCCTGACCCAAGCTTCCAACTCATTGTATCTTTACTTTTTGGATACAGCAAGCGTGTGGACTGCAACTGTTTTTGTCCTACTGCATTCAGTTATTTATTCAATGCCCTTCGTAACTTCCTTTTTGGGTCTGCCTTTTCTTTTTTTTTTTTTTAATTTTTTTTTTTATCACAAGCAAAATCTAATTATCATAAATATATTTGATGCTATTTGAAAAAGAAAAATACTGTCAATATTATTGCTCCTTTCGGATTAAAATCATATACTAAGTTAAATTAAGAAAATTTTTTCAGTGTCAATTCGACTATGTTAATAAATTGTAATGACGAAATCAAGATTTTGCAATTAGAGAAAAAAATAATATTTATAAAATAATTATATTAAAAGTTTAATATTTATAAAAATAAAAATATTATACAAATTTAAAAATTTTAAATTGTAAACCTTTTACTAGACCCCTTTCTCTCTGTCACTTGTCATTTGAATGAAATGTTATTTAATTATTTACTAAATAGATAAATATATTTGAGTTCAATTTAAATTTTTAAATTTTGAGTAATTTTGTAATGAAAAGATGAATTAATTACACTACGACATACAAATGGTTATGGAATTAATTTTTGATCCAATCTAAGTCATCGTGTAGGAAGCATCAAGGAAGTAACTCAAGCTCACCAAATTAATAATTAATTTTCACAACAAACATTAATATGAAATGAAGTACATGCCAAGTCAGCATTGGACCCCACGCCAACCCCCCCGCCCCCCTCGCTTTCCAAAAAGAAGAAAACGACTCAGTCTATAATTGCCACCTTTTTTTGTCTTTCCTTTGTTTCTTTATTAATTTTCCTCGCCGGCATCGCCTTCTACTTCACGTCACTTTTTCACCGCCGCCGTATCCATGGGGGTTGGCTTCGCTCGCCAACAAAAAGTACGTTCAAGGGTGAATAAATTAAGTTAATTTTTTAAATTGAAAATATAACAATTAATTCTTTTGGTTTTTTTTACCGCGGTGAAAAAATGAACGAAACCGAAATTTGAATAGGTAGAGGGAGATAAAAAGGTTCCAGTTCAGTCTTTTTGAGTGTACGCGTTTTCAAAGCCAACAAGCACTAAAGAAAACGAGGAATACTTATCTGAAGTCTAAATTCGATGGTTTCGTGTTGGATTCAGCTCTGACTCAGCTGCGTGTTCTCTTCCAAATCAGTGAAAAGTTTCGGGTTTTTTTTTTTTGAGTTTAAGCTCTCTCAAAGAGAAATTAAGCTTTTGATCAGAAGAAGGAGACCATGATGAACAAGAACTGGAAGTTTGTAAGATTAAGACAAGAGTTTGGAGTTGGTGTTGTGTTGTTTTTGTTATGTCAAAGTTTGGTTTGTCGGTCGTTGAATGAAGAAGGTAAGTTTTTTTTTTTTTTTCAATTTCAAGTTTTGGTTTTTGTTTTTTTCTTGGGAAAGTGGAGGAAAATAGATGTTTGGTAATGGATATGCAGGATTGGCGTTGTTGAGATTGAAAGAAAGAGTTGTGAATGATCCGTTTGGTGCTTTTTCGGATTGGAAGGAAGAAGATGGACTGTTTGACCATTGTTCTTGGTTTGGTGTCGAGTGCTCTGATGGCAAAGTTGTTGTTCTGTAAGTTTTTTCTTTTTCTTTCCCTTTTCTTTTTCTTATTTTTTTCTTGCTCTAATGATGTTTTTTCTACCCTTTTTTGGTGTCTACTGTTTGGTTGCTGAGAAAATAAAGGAAAAATAATTCAACTTTCGAGCCTTTAGAAATCTTTGTTACCCCTTTTGAGAATATTAAAAAGAATTTTAATGTTATTTTTGAGACTTGAATTCAGGCAAATTGATGGCTTATTTCCTTTAATTTGTTCCAAAATTTGATGGATGGAATGAATTAAAATGCAGGAACTTGAAAGATCTTTGTCTTGAAGGAACATTGGCACCTGAGCTTGGAACTCTAATTCACATTAAGTCTATGTAAGTGCCTGCAACTTCTTTATCTGCTTGTTGATATCAAAAAATGCTAAAATGCTTTCTTAGATGGTTGCTTGATAATCTCTTTTAAGTTTATACCCGGATCTACTTTCTTCGATCCATCCTTCTGATGCCATTGTTTCCCTGCAGTATTCTGCGGAACAACTTGTTTACTGGGATCATCCCTGAAGAGATTGGAGAACTGAAGAAATTAGAGGTGCTGGACTTGGGATACAATAACTTCAGTGGACCAGTTCCACCTGAACTTGGCAGCAATCTCTCACTGATGATCCTGTAAGTCGATGGTGTCAAAACAATTTGGTTCTCATTTTCTGGAGGTTTTTTCCGTCTCTCTCACCTGGTATAATGAATTGATTTTCTGCCTACGTTGCAGTTTACTGGACGATAATGAGCTTCTGATCAGTAGTTTCTCTCCCGAGATTGCTGAACTTCAGAAGCTTTCGGAAACTCAAGTGGATGAAAACCAACTATCTATCACGGCTAAATCATCCTGCAAGAAAAGATTCAACACATGGTATGTTAGTATATTTGATTACAAGTCATTGTCATATGGCTAGTTCTAATATGTCAAAAGAATAGAAATAAGCAATCCTGAACAAGTTTAGTTGCATCATATTTTCAGATGTAATTGTCATGAAAAATTTTCAGCCTTTACTTATTATTTTGTGTTTTTTTCTTTCTACTATAATTTTCCATTGGCAGTTTCTTTATGACCATTTGTTCTTATTTGATCTTTCTTTATATCTTTGCTAGGAACATTGGCCAATCTGAAGATGCAGTGCAGAGGAGACTTCTGCTAGCAGCAGCTGCCCCTTCACCAGAGGGACCACCATCTTTTAGCTTTTCAAAAATACCTCCTCAGCCTCATGCACCTCAAATTGGACCTCATCCTGCATCTGCTGAAACTTCCCCAAATAGTACTTATAACAGAGATGATCCTCATAAACGACGTTCTTCTGCTCAAGCTCCTGCTCCATCAGAAAATAATACAGGATCACCTAATGCTTCTGATCCATCCTCTTCAGGAAGCAAACCTACAAGTTCTCATTCTAATTCAAATCAGCGGCCTACAATAATAGCAGGAGCCATAGGGGGTGCCATATTTCTTCTCATATTAATCGTTGGTACCTATCTCTTTGAAGCTTCTAAGGTATCTACTGTGAAACCTTGGGCTACAGGGCTAAGCGGACAGCTTCAGAAAGCATTTGTAACTGGTAATTCTTCCGCTCCACTACGACAGTAGATTAAAATTAAAAATCCTTCTTGATTTCAGACATACTAATGATTGCAATACAACTTAAGACAGTTTGTGTTGCAATACTCATCGTCTAGAATATTCATCATGGATGATTAATTACTTGCGTTTCAGGTGTACCAAAGCTGAAGAGATCAGAGCTTGAAGGAGCCTGTGAAGATTTCAGCAATGTGATTGGTTCTTCAACAATTGGCACTGTGTACAAAGGGACATTGTCTAATGGGGTCGAAATAGCCGTGGCCTCTGTCCCAGTGAAATCTGCCAAAGATTGGTCAAAGCCTTTAGAAACACAGTTCAGGAAGAAGGTATTATACTGAAATTTCCATCTAGATACACGTGCTTGATGTGTTGTTATGGTCTCTCTTAACTGTTTCTAAGTTTCTGGTTTCAGATCGACACATTATCAAAAGTGAACCACAAAAATTTTGTCAACCTTCTCGGTTATTGTGAGGAAGAGGAGCCTTTTACTAGGATGATGGTTTTTGAATATGCTCCAAATGGGACACTCTTTGAGCATTTACACAGTAAGTGGCTAATTGTTGTTTTCGGTATATTCATATATATTCTATAACAATTCATTTACCCCGATGACCTTAGTCAATGTAAGTGTCACTTAATTTTGCATCTCTTCTGTTAAAGCAAGTCCTATGGTGCAGAAACTGGATAATGTTGCTTGTTACGAACATATTATTTTCTGTTTTTCTCCCTTTGGGGATCCAAATTCTGCTACTTTGAGCATATCATCTGGAGCTGAGTCAGTTGTACTAATTTGATCACAATATTTGCCTTTCAAAAAAAAAGTTTGTTCACAATATGATATTTATTGCCAATTTCATTGATGTCTTGTATCATCTTTGTAGTTTGACCATTTTAAAATAGTGGCAAAAAGACTTGGTTAGTCCTCTTGTCTGTCCAAGTTGTTGATTTTCTCATAGAGAAAGGAAACTCATCTTGCAATTTTGACTTTGAATTATGCACAGCTTAGTTTGCTACATAACCTGGCATTAGAAGGTCATATGCTTCTTCACTTGAACAAGCAACATTATGTTTTTTTCATTCTTTGTAAACAAATGTCATTTACCTTTTCCATTGGTGTTCAGCATTGAAATTAAACATTGTTATCTTTTTACCTGATATTGCAGTTAAAGAATCCGAGCACTTGGACTGGCCAATGAGGTTGAGAATCATAATGGGCATGGCTTACTGCCTTGAGCATATGCACCAGCTGAACCCACCCATTCCCCACAACAACCTGTCCTCCTCTGCTGTCAATCTAACAGAAGACTATGCGGCAAAAATGTCAGACCCCTGTTTCTGGAATGAGATAACTGCAGCAGAGAGGGAAGCAGACAGAACAAACCTTGAAGATCCACCACTATCAAGCCTGGAAAGCAATGTTTATACCTTGGGCGTATTGTTATTTGAAATATTAACGGGTAGGATGCCTTACTTGGTGGATAACGGTTCACTTGAAGACTGGGCATCAGACTATTTGAGAAGGAAGCAAGCCCTCATAGAGATGGTTGATCCAACTCTAAACTCTTTTGACAGGGATCAACTTGAGGAACTCGGGAAGGTCATAAAATCTTGTGTCCACCCTGAACCTAGATGTAGACCAGATATGAAAGAAGTCAGTGCAAGATTGAGAGAGATCACTGCAATCACACCTGATAGTGCAATCCCAAAACTTTCTCCTCTTTGGTGGGCAGAGCTCGAGATCATGTCTGCCGAAACAAGCTAGGGGGATGAAGTTGAGGTTGTAAGTATGGGACTTGGATGTTTTCTGTCTGCTGCTGGTGGAGAGGCGAAAAGAATAAGTTTGCCCGTAAACCAGCACTGGTTGTATTTACTTCTAGAGAAATGGAAAGTTTGTTGTATATATTTGAGATAGAGAGGAAATCCAGGAAATTTTCCTTGTTTTTGGTTTTCAGTGTGAAAATACATAAAAGAAGAAGAAGAAAAGCATAATTGCAAGCTGCTTGATTTCTATTTGTTCATTGTTACCTTCTCTGTTGCAATGCAGAATCAATTTGTTGCCCAATCTTGCACTCTTTCTTTGCCGCGCATTTTAGACTAATCCATTGCAACCGTGAATTGTATAAAGGAAAGAGTAGAAACAAAAATTACAAAATATTATGTGAAAAAAGTTAAAATCACGAAGATTATAAGTGGAATTTACCTGAAATTTGAATCGGAAAAAGGGAGTTTTAAAGGAATCCATACATTTCGAACTCTAAAAACTTACCCAACAATGAACCAATTCCATTGATTTCCAGACAGACTTCAAAATGTAGCCAACCCCTTAGATAAGCCACTATATATGAAGTTTGAAAGCCTTAGCTTAGGCACAGCCCAATTTTCCAATTCTAAGGCTTTGGATGTGATTGTATTTCATTGTTGATGGGAAAGTGGCCTTCACGTAAACAAATAGAGAATGCAATAAGAGAAAGTTGACTATACTTAGTAGCCTCCACGTCCTTCAAAACTTTCCCTATATATACCACCCAATGGCAGTGCCCCTCCATCCTGCAATTCGCATAGCTTTTTTACCTTAATCTTCTCTCCAAGCTCCAGGCCGATATCCCTGCAAAATGGCTAGCAGTCACCTGGCGGTTTTCATCTCATCGCTGTTGCTGCTCCCCCTGGCCTTCCCCTCCATAGCTGCTGCTTATGGAGACACCCTGCAAGGGAAGAAAACTGAGGTAGTTGTGGAAGGAGTGGTCTACTGCCAGAGCTGTGATAACTATGGATCATGGTCCTTGTCGAAAGCAGAACCGATCGCTTCAGCTAAAGTTAGTGTCATCTGCAGAAACGACATGGACCAAGTTAGCTTCTACAAGGCTTTTGAAACAGACGGGAACGGCTACTTCTTTGCTGAGCTCGAAGGGTTCCAAATGAGCCATTCTCTCTTGGACCATCCCCTCCAATCTTGCCGAGTCAAGCTCGTTTCATCGCCTCTCGAGAACTGCAACCTCCTGTCTAACGTTAACTACGGGCTTAATGGCTCTCCACTTCGTTACGAAGACAAGAGACTGCACCGAAAGGATTACGAGGTTGTGGTCTATGCTGCAGGTCCCTTGGCTTTCCGACCAGCTCATTGCCCTGCCCCAACCAACTATTAATGTCACTGCCGATCATCTTTGGACCTGGATTAAGTTTTCATTTTGATTTGGATTCTTGTTTTTTCTGATCAGTTTATGTTGGTAAATCGTTCTATTTCTTGAATAAATTGAACTCTGCTGCCATGCAGCATGCTGTTTTTGCTGCCACAATTTTTCAGTTTTTTGTCACAATTTTTCATTCTCAAGCATGACGGAATTTAAATAGGGTTGAGCTCCAACAGAAATCAAAGTAAATGGGAAAAGGTGTACATTTCAAAAAATTGTCACATAAAGAAACAAGATGGAAATTCCATCTAATCCAAGGTTGTTACATCTCAAATACATGTGCCAGGTTAGGATAAAGACTCGGGCAAATCCACCATAGCAATATATCCAAACGTTCTCTCTTCTAGAAGTCCAGTGGCATTCCAAACATCTTATTTATATCATCCATTGCTTCTTTTGTAAACACAGTTGGCTCAAATAAATCACAATCACTTAACTTGGCAGATGATTTTGAAGGGGGCAGGCGTTCTTGATTTTCCAATTCATCATCAGGAAGTATAGAAAACCCACCAACATCTTGATTCTTATTAACTGGTGCTTTTTCCTGCTTCTTTCTCTTTGCCCTTACAAAATCTATTGGCTTCCCAAACATGCTGTTGATATCTTGCATAGCCTCCTTCAAGTTAATGGTGGGATCGACTAAGCCATGGTGGCAAACGTTTTCTACCACTGGCTCATCTGAAATGGTCGAACCAACAAATCTGTGAACCACTGTATCCTCTCTAAGCTTTGGTTGTCGCGAACTTTGTGCATCAACATCATCTGAACTTTCAGGAGAATCATTAGGACAGGGAAACACAAACATATTTAGATGTGAAGCAGATGACATAGAATCCCCTTTCGAATTTTGAACCTCAATCTGTTCTAAGTTATCTTTCTCATCATTTCCTTCCCCAGCCTCACTATCTTCTTCATCGTCAACATATATTTTAAATGAATCCTCCTGAGCCTGACAAGTTCGAGCTTTACCCTTTTGCCCCTTTTCTTCAGGTTGAATTGATGAGTTGATTCCACTATCCAAATTTGCATCAAACACCCTAAATCCAGAGTTCAAACTACAATCTTCTTTCTGTTGCCTTCGGTGTGATCTCCTCCCAATAGGAGCTGTCTCCAAAGGCTCTCGAAACATGCTGTTAATTGCATTCATTGCCTCCTTCATGTTTATTGTAGGATCCACCAGTCCATGATGGCAGGCATCTTCTGCTTCAGATTTACCAACAATAGCAGTATCAACAAACTTCACCCCAACCGTATCATCATTCCGAATTCTCCTTGGTTCATCCAACTCTCTTTCCGTTAAAGCTCTCTTCTTCGATATACCATCATGTAATGCTGAAGACCTCTTATGCTTATCCTCAACTATGCATATGCCTTCACTGTTTTCTTTTGATTGGCTGCATTGGAGAGGCCTCCTAGCAGTTCTCCCTTCCTGGCGCTGCAGCACAGTCAGATTGTGGGAAAAAGACAATGAAAACAAGCACACTAGGTAAGCAAATAAAAGGGTTACCTGGATTTTCTTCTTCTTATGTCTCTCCATTCGATTCAGGAATTGCTCATATGATTTTTGCAACTCATCAACTGGTTCTGCAAGGCTTTTCAACAAATGATAGGAGTAAATCAAGCACTAGTTTGAGTTTCCAAAGCACATATGCAACATCAATAATTACATATTTCATGCTATGTTGGAATTGAAACATTAGTTGCAGTTGAGTTAAAAAAATTGCACAGAATGAAGTATAATCTCTTGTTTATGACCAATTGATCTCACCAAAACACCTAGACCTTAAGTATAATCAAGTAATAAGAAGGTGAAATCAGTAAGTACATAAACTAAGCTTAATATCCATGATCAGTTACATGTTTCAAAAACTTGTAGAACTAAGCTTCCACACTTAGCAAAACAATTGGATTTACAGATTATTCGTATTAATTACCAAAAACTGATAGCAAACTGAAAAAGCCTACTTTTGAACACCCAAATGGTACATTGTCTCAGCCTCATCAAATTTCTTGATCTTCTCATAGTAAAGAGCATATGCCTGGTAGTACAAAGACCGTTTTGTCCCTATGTGATTCATCTCCATTCTTCTCAACAGCAACCTCGGTTCATCCACAAAATCCATCTGCTCACCAAAAGAAACCAACCCAGAAACCAAATAATTATAAATTTCCAAAAAAATGAAAAATGAAGAATGCATTCTTTAGTCAGTAAGTTACCAATTGTAACCAAACGCGGAGGTACCGTAAATCGTTACGGTAACGGCGATCGGATTCGAATGTTTGGGTGCATTTCTGCAAAAATCGAGGTAGCTTCTCGTTCAAAATCTCAGGTGGAAGTGACTCTTTCATTTTCTTAATCCCTCTGTGAAAAAAAGTTTGAGTTCATATAAATGATTTGAATATCAAAAGAAAAAGAAAAAGAAGCTAATCGAGAGAGAGAGTACCGAAGCCATGGGAGAAGAGGATCTTTGCCAGAGTAAGATTTGATCTCGGATATTACTGAAGAGAAGAGATTTCTGTACATTGTCTCGTTCTTTTCTGCCATTTTTTTGGCTTTGGAAGGATCGAGAGAGGAAAATGGAGCTTGCTAATGGAAAAAGGCTTTGTCCTGTAATCTTTTGAATTTATGTTATGGCGCCAATCGGGTCGGTGCCGTATTGGATCTCGGGTTACAATCATGGGTCCATTTGAAGAGGAATGATGTAATGACAGAATGACACGTGGTGATATCACTGCCGTTACTTCTTTTGTCTTATTGATCATATAGTAGGCTAAAAAATAATTACAGCCCTTTTCTTTTTCTTTTTAAATGAAGCATTGAACCAATTTCAAATAAAGAAAATATTCAGTTTTTTTATTATTTGCATAATCAGTAAATGTATAATTGTTAAATATTATCATGTTTAGTGCAATTGTGCCTATGTTTTTTTAATCGTATGATCTTTGTTCTTTCGAGATGAAACTCTTTTAAATTTTAATAATTTAAAATTTTAAAACTTGAATTAAATCTATCTAGTAACTTATTTTTAAGAAAATAAGAAAATGAAAAAACTTATTTAGTAATTCACCTAGATTTTACAAAATCATGAAAAGTAATAAATAATTTCATATATAAAATTAATCGAAAGCAAAAATAATAAAAAATGAGCTAAAGGTAATTGCAAAGTTTAACAAATCTCTTCATTTATTTAAAAATTCAAATAAATCTTTATTTTTTATAATTGTAAATCGAAATACATCAAAATTAAACAATTTCTGAATGAATTTGTTAAAATCTAGTTTAAATCAAACAATTTCGATACATAACACCAATTTGCTCAATGCCAATCAAGTTCTTTGAAAAGGGATATAAAATGTCAAATATAAACTTAAAAAATATGGAAACAAATCGAAATTCACAAATTTAATAAGAAAAGGCTTGCAATACTTGAAATTAGATTAAAAAAAATCCATGAAATTTAGAGATATTTCAATTGAAAAATTAAAATAAATTAGTAATTTTTTAAATAAGAATGATTGAATGACTACTTAAAATTCTCAACACTTTCATTGAAAAATTTTCATTTAAATGTTTTTTGAAATAAATTATCAAACATATTGAAAGAAAATTAAATAATCAAAAATATAAAATCATTAATTTGAAAATTTTCAATTATTTATCAAACAGCAATAATCATCAATTATTTACCAATAACTAATAATGCATCTCTTATTTCCAATTAAATTCTGATAACTTGCAATTGTTTACAATTGTGTATAGTTCATAACTTTAAAATGACTCAATCAACAAAAAAACAAACATTTGTGAACATAAAGGAAATAAAAAAGAGTAAAGGGGTATCTTAGCCAAAAAAATGCCTCGAGTACTTTAGCATCTAAAACCTCAGCACCGCCACCCTCTTCCTCACTTCACAGTTCTACGAAGTCGCACGGTGGTTCTTCTTCTTTTCTGTTTACAATGTCAAACCGGGAACCGAAACCCGACTCGACTCCACCTAATTCGAAACCCGACCCTGAACGCCCAAAACCTTTCAAAACCAATGACATCGAAGAAGAAGAAGACGAAGACGACGGAAACGACCTCGAAGATGATGAGAACCAAAACGACGACGTATTCGGAGAACCGAACAGCCCTAAACCGCAAGCACGGGAGGCTCGATACCGTGCGGAGAAACTCAAAATGGACTCGCTGCTACAGCGAATGCAGAGCGGTCCCGTTTCCCTCCGAGTCCACGACGTGATCATCAAAGGGAACACGAAAACCAAGGACCACATCATTGAAGCCGAGACCGAGGAGTTGAAGAGCGTCGGCTCAATGCAAGAGCTCTTAAAAGCGTCACAATTGGTGAATCTGCGGCTCCAAGCGCTTGAAGTTTTCGATTCAGTGAAAATCACGCTCGATTCGGGCCCGCCGGAACTGCCCGGAACTGCTAACGTGATTATCGAGGTTGTCGAGACAGCGAACCCGCTTTCGGGACAGATTGGAGCTTATACGAAAGCAGAGGTAACCAATTTTATTTCAGCTGATTTTTGAATGTTTGCTTCTCTGTAATTTGATTGTTCCATTTTTGTATGTTTGGTTGCTGAGAAATTTAGCGGAAAACTGTTGCGATGTGGTTTTTGTAGACATGAGTTAAATGGAGTTTACGAAAAGTTGGAATGCGAGTAAATAGTTTGAATTTGATATGCTAAAATGAAAATGCGCTATTAGATTTTGTGCTGAAAATTTGTATCTTGAAAGCTGTATTCTAATGTGTAGAATGTCGCGAGTTAGAGGATTTCCATGGCTCAAGAATTGATCTTTATGATAGCTATTGAATAAAGCTGCATATATGCAATTCTACCTCCCAAATATTTTTAACTGTCAAGTATGATTTGCAGAATTTTGTTGTGTAAGAGTAAAATTTGTGCCATGCTTCATGCACAGATTTGCTTGGATATTCCATGGCACTCTGCCTGCTTACAGAGTTAGTTTAGTTATGATTTGGTCATTACATGTAACCTACGAGGTGTGAGTATCTGAAATAAACTATAAACATATATATGTGATTGTAATATTTACACTGACTTTGACATGGAAAGTTCTGTTGCTTATGCCCTTTGATCACTCATTTTTGTGAATTTATAAGCATACTAGCTCAAATGTTGTTTTCTAAAATTGAACAATGTTATTATAGGCTAGATCTTCTACGGTGGAAGGATCTCTCAAGTACAAAAATCCGTTTGGTTATGGGGATCTTTGGGATGGTTCATTGGCATACGGCTGTGATCACTCTGCAGAGGTAAGTGCTGGCGTGTATTTGCCCAGATTCAAAGGACTGGTAAGTCCTGTCACAGCACGAGCATACTTACTATCCCAAGATTGGCTAAAGTTTTCTTCTTACAAAGAGCGATCTTTGGGCCTCTCTCTTGGCCTGTTTTCTACTACACATCATGATGTGGCATACAACCTTGCATGGCGTATGGTGACTGATCCATCACAAATGTCATCAAGGTCCATAAGGAGGCAGCTTGGACATAATTTACTTTCTTCTTTGAAGTATACATTTAAATTTGATAGGAGAAATTCGACTCTGAGGCCAACTCGGGGCTATGCTTTTGTTTCTACTACTCAAATTGGTGGCCTTGCACCTGATAGTCGGAGCTTAAGATTTTTGCGGCAGGTGTGGATTACGTGTGCTTTTCTTTTACCCCACCTTTTTTTCTGCATTTCTTTTTGAAGTTTTTAGAAGCTTTCTTTTTTTTTTTTGGTCTCACAATCATGCATTTGTACTTGTGTGGTAGAATTGCTGTTTTTTTCTTTGTTTTGTCAATTTTTTTTCCTGTTTATTCACTTTAGTTTTCTTTCCATATATGACAGGAGTTTGATCTTCGTTACGCTGTTCCTCTTGGATTTTATCGTGCAGCTCTTAATTTTGGGATTTCTGGTGGTGTTGTCTTTCCATTGGGAAATGGGTTCTTGAGTAGGCCATCATCCCTGCCAGAGAGATTCTTCTTAGGTGGCAACATGTCTCCGGTTTGCACTGTTGGGGGGCCAACAGCATTATGGGGATTTAAGACAAGGGGATTGGGTCCAACAGAGCCAAGAAGACAGGTTAATGATGAAAACACTGATCCTTCTGGAGTAGATTTTCTTGGAGGAGACCTTGCTGTTACTGCTTTGGCAGACCTGTCATTTGATCTTCCGTTTAGGTGGTTTAGAGAAAAAGGGATTCATGCTCATGTTTTTGCATGTACCGGTAATGTTGCCAAGTTAACGGAGAATGAGTATCGAAATTTCTCTGTTCAGAAGTTTGTAGATTCACTTCGAAGTTCTGTAGGAGTTGGACTTGTTGTCCCTACAAGTTTATTCCGCATGGAGGTTTGCTCTCTCTCTCTCTCTCTCTCCAATTATTTTCAATCTAAGCTATTGAGAGCTTTTAAGATGTTGGTTTTCTATTCTTTTTTGTATAATCTTATTGATAATCTAACTAGGACTTTTGTATTCCCTGATTGATCAAAGATTTTTGATAATCTTATTGGGTAAGATTTGTTTCTCCCTGAATTCTACACTTCATATAGACACTACTCAAAGATAGCTAACCGTGATAGATCTCTGACTGTGGTTGTTAAGGGAGTCAATGCCGTTTTCATCCTTTTGCTTTTTTCAACTGTTTTGAATGTGTTAAGTTTCTTGATGATAAAAGATATGGTAGGATTGAGTAGATTTCTATGTTAACACTCCAGTTCAAATGGGACCAATTACATTTAATTTTGGCTCCTTGCCTTCCATTTTGTTCATTATGTTTTGACAAGTCTTGGGACTGGCATTTTGTAGCTAACATGATTTTTCCTCCTTTCTGGATCAGCTTAACTACTGCTATATACTGAGGAAGTTTGATCATGATCGGGCGAAAACTGGCTTTTGGCTTACCTTCTCTGGTGCATCATAGAATTTGGACTTGATATAGGCGTCCGGCAGCATTGAGGCAACACTTAAAGCCTGTCATTCAGGCAACTGGGTTTTCCCATCCCTCGGAAATCCTGCTTCACTCCTCGGTATTGTTGTTTCGGAACAGTGTTGATTTTTTCTGTTGTCAAGTGTAGTTTTCACATTTAGTTGGACAAAGTTCAGTGGGCTCACTTTTCCAGCTCAAGAGTACAAGAAAATAATGGCATTTCAGTTACCAGTGTACTTATAGAGTCCCACAAAATCAGGGAACTTTCTATTCGCATCTCAAAAATTGTTTATTTTGAGCATCTGATTATTTATTGATTATGAGAAAATATTTTCCAGGAATACAAATTTTGACTGCCTATATTGTTACTCCAAATAATTGCTTCAATGGCCCCTTGAAAATGCAAGGCTAATCTTTTGAATTGGTGCAATACTATGATGCATGAAACTTACAAGATTATTTATAGATTGGGATTTACTTTCATGACCTTTTTGTTTGATGTTTGTCAATACATTTTTATTTGCCGGTTACATGTGTAGATTTATCAATAAATCGTAAAAGTCATATTTATGAACGGTGATTAAAAGTATATTAAAAAATAATAAATTAAAATGTAGTGGTGGGGAGTTGGATTTAATTATTATTTGATATGAGAAAAAATATTTAAAAACATATTGAAAAGTAATGGAAGAAACGGGGAATGTGATTTCTATATTTGGAATTATTTGGGCTGCTCACAAAGTCCAACAAAAAGGATTAGGGCCCTGGCTGAATGTATTTTGGTGTTTGGGTTTAGGTTAATTTACCAGAATTGGGCTTTTTCTTAATTTAGGTCCACTTTGAATCTAACCCAATGGCCAATGCCTTTCAAAAGACCATGATTCGCCTTAATATGTATTCTCATGCATGATAAAAATTACATAAAGAAAAATCAAGAACAGAAAAAAACCATTAGGGTTGGCTTTACAGATTGGGAAATTGAAGCACAATCTGTCATACCAGAACCTTTCTATAATAACTTTCACAAGCCAACCAAGCCAGCCAAGCTTTTGTTCAAAATCATGCTTAACCTTTGGCTTGTTTATCGTGAAGCTTACTCTTAATTTAAAGAGAAAGAATTACAAATATTAATTTTTTTTATTCTACTTAATTCAATTTATTGATAATCATTGGACCGGACAACATAGACATGCAGAACACAAAACGAAAATTAAAAATTCTTTTTCTATCATAAAGATCACGAATTTCTTAGACATTAGATTTGACAATATTATTTGTAAAGTTATTAACAAATCGAATGAAGGTCGGTCTTTATTTCTTATAAAATATACACATATTTTCCCAACAAAAAATGCTTAGGGTAAATTCCCACCAGCCAATGCGCAACAAATTGCGTTTGTTCACCAATCTTGTTGAGTGGCCAAAAAACAAATACCAAATAGAACAAACTTGCGTTCAAAATCTGTCGATGAGAGAAATTCTAATACAACTATGCAGCAAAAGACATTCTATAAATTACGTGCACTTCCTTCACGCTTATCCCTTACGTGCCTTACCAAGACACAACTAATACAAGTCGGTTTCACCTGCGGAAAACATTTCTTGGACGGCTGTGATTTCTCCCACCAGGATGCCCGTGACTGTCAAGAACTTTTGAGCTAAGAAAGTTCGAAAACCTTTCAGTTTTGTGGTTATCTGCCATTTTCATACAGGAAAAAAGGCTCTTTCCTTTCATGCATGGAGAAAGAGAACACACACGAGTATGGAATTGGAATATAAGGTTTTTCATGCAGGCAAACAATTAATGATATTCTCACCTAAACAGCCTTTTGTCAAAAGTACTCACGATCATGTGAATAACAGTAGGCTGTAGCGTCATGTGTTGAATTGTTGATCAGTTTCATTCGGATTAGAAGAGTTTTAACAGGATCCAGTTTCATGACTTAATCTGCTTCTTTTACAATCTGTCTTGTCCAAACTTTTAGCTTTTGGGAGGGGGAGGGGAGGGGGGTTGGGAACTTGGGATCTGAATTCTAGTTTAACAGGCATAAATTGAGTGGTCCATGGCTGATGGCTCCATGCCATGGCCAAGAGGGCAGAAAGGCCAAGCTGACCCGTTACTTTTGCCTAGCTGTAAGCAGCATATATGCAATGAAGGTCATGATTTTCTGCCTTCACTTATCTCTCCAATTTCCCATTTCACAATCATTTTCCAAAGTTGTCTCTCTCAAACTTTCCCATAGCCCAAGTTCAGAATATGTCAATGACCCCAAGCCAAAGAGAGTGAGAGATCCAATTGAAAGAGAGATGATGGCAAGAAAAGCCAGCCACATACCCATAGCTGACAAGATCTTGAATTATTCTAATCTATTCATTCTAATAAGTATTTTCGACTTATCTTTCAATCACATTGTACAAAAAATTAACTCATTAAACTAAATTTCCACGCGGTATCGACTCTTCTATTCTTCTCACTCCCTTCTAATTTTGGAGATGACTTTTCTTTCACTTCCAGGTAAAATCTTCGTTGCCTTTATTCTAAACTGCGTACATATAGTCAAATTGATCTTTTACATCAAAAAAACCTTAGCTTAAATTCCCATTCCTCCAACATTCCCTTGTTTAGGTGGCACAACCCGAAGCAACACCCCACCATGACGGTCCACACGTAGGGTATTCATACGTTAATGGTTCGGTGAAGTGGGGTCAGGGTCATTGATTCAGACTCTAAAGTAGGAAAACCGAAGTGAAAGTCTCATAAAAAAGAGATAACCATTTTTTTTTTCCAAAGAAACCATTGACTCTGATGAGCTAGAATGCTGAATCAAGCTGAGTCTTCCAAAGGGGGACAGGAAGACAAATCCGTGATTCTCGATGGAAAGACACTGGCATATTTCTAAAGTTTTTGTGAGTGAAGTGACTGACAGGCCAGCACTTTCCTTTCTTTTTTTTCCTGATAGGACTAATTACTCCCATTGATTGATGAGAAACTATATGCCTTAACAACACGCACGCAAGGCTAGCTCTATCTCTCCGACTTGCCTGCCTTATTTATGTCATCTTGTATTAGAGAAAGTCACGAGCTGTCAAGCCTAACCATTTCTTTTATAGAGCCAACAGTCCACAGGGTACTCGTTTACTGTGAATTTGTAGGGTATGGCTTAGCCAAATCTAACCTTCAATTTCTAGTAGTATTTCCATAGATATATACCTCTTAGAATAATATATACAATTACTGGTTAATTAATTTCAAGTGAGGACAATGGTCTTCTTTTGGTAACTTGGCAGGATCTTAATTCTTGTTCTTATTATTAGTTTGTTGTGGTATCCATGACTTTTACCCTTCACTTCCTTGTGATCATAGCCTATTTATTAATTATATTACTCATCACAATTATTATTTTATAAATACATGTCATTATTTAATTAATATGCATCATGCATGGGGGTCATACAACTATAAAATAGCAGACAAAGAGAGAGGTATCTCTCCCTATATTTGTGAAGGAGCTAGGGTTGAACCTGTTGCTGCGACCAAATGTTCATTTCTGTTGCATTCTAAAGCATAAAACCTCAACATATTCTCCCTCTTGCCTGATCTGAGGTGAGGAAAGCTGGTTGCAGACATTAAATTTTTTAAGTCATTTTCTAGGCATGATCTCTCTGGATGACTTGAATCCCTAAACACTGCTGTTCTTTGATCATTTATACTTGGAGTTGCAAACAAAGACTAGCTAAAGATCATGATGGCAAGTGATAGTATTGAAGATTCCGAGACCAGCCAGGACAACAACAACAAGGAAGGCTGCAGTGAAGATGAAGAGGAGGAGGTGAACAAGAGTAACAGCAAGGCAGCAAATGGAGAGAGCTCAAGCAATAGCTCAATTGAAGAAAATGGGAAGAAGCATGCTTCTGGATCTGTTAGGCAGTATAATCGTTCCAAGACACCCAGACTCCGGTGGACTCCTGATCTCCATCTTTGCTTTGTTCATGCAGTTGAAAGACTAGGAGGACAAGATAGTAAGTATTTGTATAAAAGCCAATGAAACTATGGATTCTTTTTTTTCTCTTTTGTACTTGCGATGATGATATATAACCCTCTCAAAAAACCCAAAATTTTTTTTCATATTGTTATGTGTATAAGGAAATCCTACTAATTATATAGTATATAATCCAATTTGTTGGTGCAGGAGCAACACCCAAGTTGGTTCTTCAATTGATGAACATCAAAGGCCTTAGCATAGCTCATGTGAAGAGTCATCTACAGGTTTTTTGATCTTCCAAAGTTTCTTGGAACAAAAATTAAAGTTAATCATATATGATTTTCTTTTGTCAAATTTGATATATATATATTGACTTTTTCTGAATTTGTTTTTGTAGATGTACAGAAGCAAGAAGATTGATGACCCCAATCAAGGTAAGCTTAATTTATTCCATCAACAAACAGTACATAGATTTTGGCCTTAGGGTTTGTTTTCAAGGTGTCTTAGGTCTAGTTTTCTCTCTAATGAAAGTATATATATTTCCACATACATGGCAGCCATGACAGAGCAAGGGCTTCTGTTTGAAGGTGGAGATCACCCTACATACAAACTCAGCCACCTTCCCATGCTGCACAGTTTTGATAATCAGAGGCCTTCTTCAAGTTTTCGGTATAAAGAGCTGTTATCTTTTTCCCTACTTCGAGGAAATCAGTGTCATGTTTATGTTTTTTGAACTGAAAAATGGATTTTTTTTTTTGGATTAAAAGATGAAAAGGAAATGTGATTAAATTAGATGTTTTTTCATCTTTTGAAGGTATGGTGATGTTTCGTGGAGAGGGAATGATCAAAAGGTCTATGGCTCTCATAGGGGTGGCAGTGCATTGGCGTTGGATATAGCAACAAAAGGGCTTTACACTTCGGTCACAGAGAGATTGTTTGGAAGCTATCACAATAACTCACTTGGCATTAGTTCCCCAATGGCTGATTCTTGTGTCAGAGGAAAAGCTGCTTCAGGAAGAAGAACTCACCAAACGCTGGAAGAAGTTCAATCTCTTCCTGGATCCTGGCAAACACAAACAAGGCCAAGCAGATTAGGTCCCATTACTTTCACAGCCCAGTTTCAGGAGAGAGGAACAGATCAAACTAGATGTCTGAGCAGCATCAACAATTCAAAGCAAAATAGCTGGAGAATGACTCAAGAAGCCCAAGACAGGCTGAAGAGGAAGACTTCGGCTTCAAATCATGACCTGGATTTAAAGTTATCCCTGAAAATGACACCACCAAACATTAATGATGATGATGAATCTGAAAGGGATAGTTTGGAAAGATTTGCTGGTAGTTTGTCTCTTTCTTTATCTTCACCTTCATCATCTTCGAAGCTTAGCAGCTTGAAGGAAGGAAATACTGATGGCAGAAAGCATTCAAGGACCATGGCAAGTACCCTGGATCTGACTCTATGAAAGAGACATTAAATGATCAGATCTTGAAGCACTTGATCAATGAGACAATTCATAATCAATGTGGAATGAGACAATTCGTATTCAATGTGAGTCGTTGCCAATGTTAACCTGAAAATGCAAAAATATCAGTAACCGACTTGATCCTCTTTTGTTGTTAGTGCATGGATTTTCGAGAAAATATTGGATGAAATTATAATTGTAGCATTAGGATTAATTTGGGATTTAAGGACTCTCTTTGCTTAACTAGAATTTACTTATAGGAAGAAATAAACCAAAGGAAAATAACTGAGGATTGATCAAGAACCATGTCTTGAACTTTGCTAATTAATATATAGTAATTATCTCTAAAATTATGTTGAAAAAAGACATGTCTCAGAGAGAATATAGTATTTCTCAATGCTCAAATTTTCTCTCACCCCTTCTTCCTCTATTGTATTCTTGTTGGCAATCATTACAGGCAGATGTATTTGACAGGAAATTATAATGCAGTGATCTTACAAGAGAGTTCCATCAAAATCTACATTATTCTATGCATGTAGACATCTTGGGGGGCAGAAGATTTTTTCCTGAAGGGCTTTAGCATCTTAATTCAGAAATTAGTGTATGCATGGTTCCTTGTGTTCATCATATGCAAATGGGTTTCTATTGCTTTATGTGATGTGAGAAAGCCAGCTGTGAATGCATTTGCTCCTGCCTATGTACTTGCATGCACTTGTCAAATGAATATTTGTTCAGTTTGATCGATTTGATTTTAAAATTTCTTTTGAAATATATATATACATATATTTATATATATTTATATATATATATTCTTGCAAAAGTTATAGTCTAAGCTCGGGATTGATTCTAAATTGCTTACTAAGGTTATTACATGTATGTATCCTATGCCTTAATTGCTCTTAAATTTCATTTCTACATTGATGATGAAGAAGAAATTAATCTAATTAAATAGAGAACATAAAGCTTATATATATAATGGAAACTATCCTGAAGATCCTAAAGGGAAAAAATGGAAAAAGAAAAAAGGAAGCTTATACGTAAACAAATTGAAAAAAAAAACAAATTAAGGGTTGATTAAGTTATGCTTGTAGGAAATGAGTTCCATATGTAATTAACTTTGGTTGCAATTTTCTTTGGACTTCTCTTCAATCTCACTTCAATGTTTAATGGTTTTGTCAATTCCTATTGCAATTTTTCTTATTATATGCCCAAAATTTGAGTAAATTATCGGTTCAAAAAAGGATTGAAACAAATCTTTATGCCACACAAATCATGGATTAAGATCTTAAAAACATTAAAATACTTGATTTCGATTAAGATTTGAAGTCAAGATTGGGTTCCCCAAGCCTTAGTCCCTATACCAATCGATTACCGACCCAAAGTCCAAATTTGTCTTAAAAACAGGCTTGAGACATGAGGCTAAGCTCCAAAACTTTCTTGGTCTTTGGACTGAAAGACGATGGCCCAAGGTTCAGGCTAGCAACCAAGGACATGCCCCAAGGTTCAGCCAGGAACCAAGGCTAGGATATGCACCAAGGTTCAGCCCAGGAATCAAGCCTAGAACAAGCCGGAAAGGGGCTCCCGGGTTCACAATTTCACTTCCCAACAATTGAAAAACATGAACAGAACAAAGATTTTTCTATCTCTTCGATCCCCACGTGCAATGCAAGTAAATAAAAAGGTTAAGAAAAGCCAAGAAAATCACAAGAACCAATGAAAATTGAGCAAAAGATGAGGTTTTTAGACCCTTTCAGGACAAAACCCCGCAACCGGACACATACGTATGTTTTTTGACGGTTATTTCCAAGTCACTTCCCCTTTGTTTCCCCCCCGCAGAATCCTCGGTATATGCTTCCAGCATCTGTTCTTATCCTCCTGTTCTCTCTTCCCTTTCCCTCCCCGCCTCTTTTTTCTTTTCGTTTCTATGTCATTTCCTTTCATTGTGAACCATGGCCAGCAGCACAAGAGCTTCTTCTCTTCTTCTTCTTAATCATAAAAACAACCATTTTACTCTCTCTTTAAACTCAAAAAGACCATCTCTTTTCCACTCTTTTCCTTCTGTTTCCTCCCAGAATCCTCTTTTCTCTGTCTCTTTCTCTCTATCGCTCTCCTCTTCTCCATCACCTTCCACTTCCAGCAGCATCACACGCGTCTCCACAGCGGCTTTAGAGTACGCGCCACCAGCACCCGACTCCAACAATTTCCAGCAGGAAATCTCCCGCCTCAAAACGCTGCGTTTGAAACTCTCAGCTTCGAAAACTCTCAAGCAGAAACTCAAAGTTCTGAACTCTGATTCGAAAGTCAAGCATTTTTTAAATACCCGAGGTTTTGAAAAGGTTTTAGGTTCGCTCGGTTTGGGATTAGACGAGTCGTTTCTGGTCAAATGTTTGGTTGCAGCTGGTCAAGAGCACGTGCTCGAAATGGGTTTTGGATTTGGAGAGAAAGGAGGGGATGGAGTGAGGAGTTCTGTCAAGACCGCGCTTTATGCTTTGGTGGAAATGATTGAGAAATGGGATGTGAATAACGGTGGTTTGAGAGAAGGTTTTGTGAAGAGTCAGAACGGTAGCGTTTTGGAGGATGAGGATAGTGAGGACTTGAGAAAGTTGCTGAAGATTTTGGGAGAGATTGAGGAGTTTTATGGTTGCATTGGAGGAATTATTGGGTAAGTTTTTCTCTGCTCCTTTATGTATGTTTTAGCATTTTGTTTGGTAGGAAGGGGAAAATGTTGAGGAAAAAAGGATAGTATCGGCCTAATATGTAAGTAAAATGATTAAGTTTAGTTAAATCAGTGTTTTCCTTTCGTAGGTGGAAGGATTGGATTTTGAGAGAATGGAACGGTGCCATTATTCATAATCAGTGTTTTCCTTAGCAGTTTCCTTATGTTAATTGCAGCTTCATTTGTTCTGACTCTGTTTAAAAGCATTTTCACCTTGTATGCAAACTTTCCTTTTATAGCTGTGTAGCAAACTGCTTAAATAGGATGTAAGCATAGTTTAGCTGTTTTGCATAATTGATTTTCATTCATCTCACTAGGATAAGAAATGTATACATAAGCTAACATATAGGCTGCATTCTAGCTAAAGCATGAGATAATACAAAGAAAGGGCTCAATTCGTAACAGAAGAATCTGGCAGAGGTATTACCTTGAAGATTCTGACAGAAAATTACACACTTCATGCTCTTGGAAGAAGGCTTCTTAGTTCTGTGTCTTTATCCCCTGGCTTTATTCTACTCCATAAATGGCTTGGATCAAAATGACTTTCCTTTGAACTGTTCTATTTTCAGTTCCCAAGGAAGGCTTTATTAATATTAAATGCAAAATCAAAATTCCCATCTTTACCATGTCTTTTACATATCCTAATTGGGTGGGCAGAGGATTGAGTCATTTTCTTGACATAACTTTCCAGATATCTTTACCATATACGGAACTTATTTCATGATTGCTTGGTTGTTTTCCTCCTTATTTCTTCTTTTCACATATTTTCAGATTGTTCAATGTCATAAAATTTTGGAATATACTAAATAGTTTAAATAAAATACTTGCTGCAGATATCAGATAATGGTGCTGGAGCTTCTTTCCCGATCCTCACATGAAATGCAGACTACAAATCACTCCCAGCATGTACATGAATCAATGGAATACCAGTTTTTGGAAATTCATGTGCCTACTGGATGTGACCTTTCTCAAAATACAGAATATGCATCTCAAGCAGCTTTATGGGGAATTGAGGTTAGTGGCGAGCGTGTCCTGTTCTTGTAAATGAAAAGGATGTGCCACAAGTTTGCTTGAATAATAAGATCTTATCCTTTTTAGGGTTTGCCAGACTTAGGTGAAATATATCCTTTGGGAGGTTCAGCAGACAGGCTTGGTTTGGTTGATCCTGACACAGGTGAATGTCTTCCGGCTGCAATGCTTCGTTATTGTGGGTGGACATTATTAGAAGGTCTTATCAGAGATCTTCAGGTATGAGATCACTGTTGTAAAGCCTGAAACATTAGTTTATGTTTATGATGCTTTACGAAAAGATAACAGTTAAGTGATTCATTACTAGAAAACAAATTATAAGTACACTCTTTATTTCGACATCATGTTTTATTTTATAATTGCAAGGCTAGAGAGTTCCTGTACTTCAAGCTGTATGGAAAACAATGCATCACTCCTGTTGCAATCATGACAAGTTCAGCAAAGAACAACCATGAACATATCACATCACTTTGTGAAAGACTTGGATGGTTTGGAAGAGGACGATCAAGTTTCCAACTCTTTGAACAGGTTTTGAGTTGAAACTATGAAAATGCCTTCTACTGTCTCTTCTATTCCATTAAATAAATATTGTGGTTATTTTAGTAATTTGACTTCTAAATTGTCAGCCTCTAGTTCCGACTGTAAGCGCAGAAGATGGGCAATGGTTGGTCAGGAAACCATTTGTGCCTGTATGCAAGCCTGGTGGTCATGGTGTAATATGGAAACTTGCTTATGACAAAGGCATCTTTCAATGGTTTTATGATCATGGAAGGAAAGGTGCTACTGTTCGGCAAGTCAGGTTTGCCATATTCACTATATATCAGAAATTATTTGCAAACATTATCATGTATCAGTTGCTGAATTTAAGATTTCCATGGGTGAGTTTGCAGTAATGTTGTGGCTGCTACAGATGTGACCCTCTTGGCATTGGCAGGGATTGGTTTACATCATGGAAAGGTAAGCTCATGTTGGAAACACCGATATAATATGCTCTTTCTTTTGTGGGCCTAACAAAATCAGATTGAGGTAGAATGTGTCCGCTAATGTTTTCAAACATTGTTCCTTCAATTTGCATATTACAATCAAGGATAAGATCTCTGGGAGTTCTTTAATAAGTTTGATTAGGAAGTTTATTGCACATTTGAAGATACACATCTCTGGTCATATGCTGAGTTCATCAGGACCAAGGTTTTTTGCTATCTTGTATTGCCATGCTGATTCTATTTGTAACAGAAACTGGGATTTGCTTCCTGCAAGCGGAACTCAGGGGCTACAGAAGGAGTCAATGTTCTAATTGAGAAGAAGAACCTTGATGGGAAGTGGGCATATGGTTTGTCATGCATTGAATACACTGAGTTTGATAAGTTTGGAATCACAAGTGGACCTCCTTCACCCAATAGGTACACAGTAATTTTCGCTATAATATGGTTATAAGCATGCAGTTTCAATTTTGCTTTTTGTTTTCGTTGTGCTTTTTAACATCAATATAATAACTCTCCAGCTTATTACATATTGTTTTTCATGTATGTCTTTTTCTTCAAGAACTTACGTCAAGCAATAAAGTCAGAAATTTCTCTTCCTTGTGTCAAGTTTGCAGGCAGAGTTCCCTGCCAATACCAACATTCTTTATGTGGATCTACCTTCCGCTGAACTAGTTGGATCAACAAGAAGTGAAAGAAGTTTACCTGGCCTAGTATTAAATACAAAGAAGTCAATTGTATATACGGATTATTTTGGAAGCTGGCACAGGTAGTTAGCTTGTTTCTTTTGGCAGGGTTAGCTAGTTTGTTTTTGATAAATTTTATCTAGCATTTCATATTTCACTGCCCTTGTTTGCACAATTAATTGAAGTATGGATCATGTTCCTCGTCAACTTTTTTGAAATTAATAACCAATGCTAGTATAACTATCAGTTTTTGCTGATGATGACCCTGGCACTAATGCTGACAACTTTCTACTTGCAGTGTCCATGGTGGCAGGCTGGAGTGCACTATGCAAAACATTGCAGATAATTTTCTTAATACATATTCATCTAGATGTTACAAGGGTGTGGAAGGTATGGTATTGGCTGGGTTCAACTGTGACTTCTCACGTCCATCATGCGTTATCATCTGGTTAACATCACAGCTACATGTGTCTACAGATAAATTGGATACCTTTATTGTTTATAATGAAAGGAGAAGGGTTACATCATCTGCTAAGAAGAAAAGAAAACATGCAGACATGTCTCTTCACCAGGTAGTTTTCTGGATATTCTTCTTGTGCATCCTTGTTCTATTATCAAATGAAACTGCTTCAGATTCAAATATGGCTTTCTGGGAGATCAGATGCTCAATATCATTTTTTTTTTTTGTATATCTTCCTATATTAATTAGTGGCTTTCTTGTTTTCACCCTCCTGGATTATTATTTGAATTCCTTTTGCTTCATTTGAGCATAATCACTGCATGCTGTTAAGTAAGTTACTTTTGTTTTCTCCAACAGTAATATAAGTATGAGTTATTGTGCAGACTCCTGATGGTTCACTGTTGGATATCATGCGGAATGCCTATGATCTTCTTTCGCACTGTGATATTGATCTTCCTGAGGTATTTCCTATAAGAGTTCTTGCAATATTACTGCCCAAATCAGTTTCAGTTGAATGACATGGATTGTCACCATGTAGTAGATCTGCTTATTATTTAGTATTTATTTTCATTATGATGCGTAAGAAATTGTTAAAATTTTCCAGTCTTTGTGTAAAAAATAAAAATCGAACCACGCTATAATTGGTGAATATCCTATTCAAGTGTATTGAGCTATAGTGTTCTCTTTCATATTATGCAGGTTGAAGGTAATGATAAGTATGTAGACTCTGGACCACCATTTCTCATCTTTCTTCATCCTGCACTTGGCCCACTTTGGGAGGTCACCAGACAGAAAGTAAGTATATTCAGGCTTTTGGTAGACTCAAAAGTTTTTGCTGTTAATGCTTCTTTTTCCGCTTTTGGTGTAATTGTTCTGGGACTTTGTAGATAAAAGATCATAAATCCATTTCAGCCAAAACTTGTTATTAACTTTCAAAAGTTCCAGAATTGAAGCTGTAATGCTAATCATCAATCCATCATATTTTGAAGTAATAATGATGTTTTCTTTGCCTTCTTAGTTTAGTGGGGGTTCCATTTCAAAGGGCTCAGAACTACAAATAGAGGTTGCAGAGTTCTTATGGAGAAATGTTCAGGTTATAATCTCTTGACATACGGTTTAACTAATGCATGCTAGATCATTATATGCTGATATGGTTTGTTTCTTTCAGCTTGAAGGTAGCATGATTATTGCAGCTGACAACATTATGGGCTCAACTAGGGTTGATGAAAATGGTGAACCAACACTACGATATGGGCACAGGTTTGATATTGCATGCTTTTCCGAGAATCTTCAAAGGGGATATCAAACAACTTCTCAGGTTCAAAAGTGAGTTCATCTATGCAGGTATGGAAGGTGTAAGTTACATAATGTGAAGGTGCTGAATGATGGAATTGACTGGAGTTCTGGAGATAATGTATATTGGAAGCATGATGTTCGTCGTTTTGAGGCACTTAAGGTCATACTTCATGGAAATGCTGAGTTTGAGGCCAGCAATGTTACCATACAGGTTATATGCGATAACAATCTCAATATTTAGCTTTTTGTTGCATTCCAGGAATGATATAACAAATCCAATCAGTTCTTTTTCTTTGTATGGTTTGAAGCAACATAAACATTGACTCATGCACAAACTTACATATAGGCAGCTGCCATTCTTGGATCCATGCAGTGAATCATTTTTCCTTCTATACAGGGAAATCATTTATTTGAAGTCCCAGATGGCTACAGAATGAAGATCACTTCTGGAGATCCAGGTTTTTATGCCTCAATATGTCTTGCTTCTTTGCTTTCTAGATTGCCTAATTAGAGCTCACTTACTTTTATGGTTGTTATTAGTTTTTAAGTTTCAGATTTGTCCTGTCAATCTTCCCCTCAAGGGATGTAGAAATTACAGGATTGGGGACTTATTTGGTCTCCTATAATTATAATTCAATCACCTTCTATTTTTAGTATCTGTAAATTTTCGGAAACTTGGTTATAGTTTTAGTTTATTACTTTCTATCATCTAAACAAAAAAGTTTGCTGTTATGCTTCTAGAATGATCTCAAATTTTATACAAATTTTTATCCTTAATTCATCTTTAGTATTAATATCTATTTCAGGTCTAGCTCTTCAGTTGGACCCCTTACCACAGAGTCTGATGGATAGAGGAAGCTGGTTCTGGAAATACAATATCAATGGCTGTCACATTTTGTTGGAATTAATAGAGTTGTGAAATAATACCCAGATGCTTAACCTTGCTCTTATGTGAATCATGGTTCACGAATACTGAGCTTCGACCTCTCTGATTCTGATTGGTTGAACATAAGTTTAACCTTTTCTCAACTAGGATGTTTCATTAAAGTAAATTGAATTGGAGTCATCTAGAAAGTTATGAAGTCCCGGCCATAGTTCTTTGCATATAATTCTTTTTTGTTGTAGTTACATTGCTCATGTAACTTAGACTGTAAAAGAACGGTGTAAAAGTTCCGGCAATGAAATCTGTATCTATATTCATTAAAATTCTTGTATTCATATTCAATCTGCTAGTAATGAAAGACATTGAAAGTAGTAATATGAGGATCAGAAGCAGATAATTATCCTTTATTGTAAACAAGCCTATCATGAAGGTGATTTAAAGCTGAATGATGAGATTCATTTACAGAACAACTTTTACACTTTCTTTCTTTTTTTTGTCCAAATCCACAAATTTACACTCTCTAGATGTTGGCGACATGCTATCCGACTGGATTGTGAGATTGGGAGCAGCACCTGTTGAGTAATCTAAGCAATGCATCAGCCTTTCTTCGAGCTTTCGAAGAGCCATCAGCAGCCAAGCTTTGAAGGGAAGGAATACTTCGCGGATTGATCAACAGGCGTCTGGCAACTTCCTCTCCTCCATCTTTGCACAACCCCAGCAAAAGCGTTATTGAGTTCTCCTTTCCTTTGGCTGATCCAAATCTCAAGAGATCAATGAGAAGAGGCACCAAAACTCTACTCTTCTTTATAGCTTCAAGCCCTTGAGGGCAGCTCAGAAGTAGCGCCAGCACTCCCAAGGCATCATCAGTTACGCCTGCCTTGTCATCCATCAACAATTCAATGAGCAAAGGGACTGTCCCAGCAGCTATGATGCTTGCTTTGTTAGCATTATAAAGTGCAAGGTTGAATATTGCAGTTGCAGCATCCCTTTTGGCAACTGTTGTTCCTTCTCTCAGGAGCCCAACCAGGGCCAGAATTGTTGTCGGTCGGGCTCCAATTGCCATCTTGAAGTCATCTATCATTGACAGGCTAAATATTGCTGCTGCTGCGTTTCCTCTTGCCTCCATGGTTTTTCCTGATTCCAAAACTTCAACTATATTGTCGATTCCTCCAGCTGCCATTATTAAGACCTTGTTGTTATCAAAAATGGAAAGATTGAGCAAGGCAGTGACAGCATTTTCCTGGATTCTCGGATCATTGGAACTTAGCAATGTCACAAGAAATGGTATAGCTCCTGCCTCTGCAATTAACCTGCGATTATCCATGCCGGTCTTCGCAAGCAACCGCAGCTCATAAGCTGCCTGCCTTTGGATATCGGGGGACCCCATTGCTAACTTCCCTACTAAAAACTCAGCTGTCATTTTGACAGCATCTATTGCCACTTTGGTTGCAGAAATGTGATCAATGGCTTTCTCACAGGCTTTTTGCTTGCTATTACTTCTCTCCAACTCTGATGTATTTGAAGATGAACATTCTGTTAATGGGATGTTGTTCTCTTGGCACCATTGGTGCACTAGACTCTTGAGTGCATAGTTGGGTATCAAGGCCATGTGAATTAACCTCTGCCCACTTTTCGGACATGTGTGACGTCCTGTGTTGATCCATTGAGCTATTGAATTTCGTTCGTATGTATGCCCAGATGCTACGATCACTGGATCTTTCATCAGGTCAAGCGAAATCGGGCAACGAAATTCATCAGGAATATTCAAAGACATTGACTGAGAAGTTGAAGACTGATCAAGATTTCTGTTTATGGAACCACATGACTGCTTGATGTCTTCTTTGTTCTTCTCACATTCTTCACTACTGGAGAAAATCATGGATTTGGAATACGAAACAAAGGATACGAGATTGTTTATGTTGGAAACTACAAACAGTCCTCCTGTACCTGCCTGCTTCAGTGCTTCTGCCTCTAGCTTTGATATCTCTTCCTCATAATCCAGTGGGCTTCTCAACCCAATGCTGCTTAAAACTTCTTTCACTGTTTCAATGTCAACGAACCGTTGGTTCTTCCTGTTCTTTCCATTGTTAGAGGCCATTACTTGGAGAAGCTCTTCCCTTCTTTGAACCTCCCTGGGGTCTACAAACAATTCAGCCCTTTTCGCCTGCTTGTGAAGCAGCTCAACTTGCTCTCTGATATCTACCGTTACATCAAGCAAACTCAGAGGTAGAATGTCGAGTGCCCTCCCCATCTCCTTCACTATCGCATAGAATTGGTTGGAAATGAGCTCTGTCTGTATCAGGCCCCAAATAGAGCTACCATCCCTGCACCCTTCGGTCAAAACTTTCACTCTCCGGATCACAGAGAAAAGCTCAGTGAGACACAAGACTGAAGATGGAGGGAGCGGGCTGTTTATTTCCTGAATCTCTTCAAACAAAGATGAAAGGAGCTTGATCCTCCTCATCATGGTTGAAATGTTCCTAACCTGTACAAAAGGAAGCTTTTCCATTGAAGCTACTTCATTAGATACATGAATCAAGGACTGCAACAAAGACCCAGATGGCAAAAACCCCGAGGAAGCCATCACAGGAGGGAGAGCCAATTCCATGACTGAATTTCTCTCCAAGAGTGAGTCAGTTCCTGAAGCAGTTTGCCACCATTTTTTCCATGCCAAAGGTTTTATTACAAAGTTAGGTAACTTTGAACAAACTTCTTTATTATCATTCTTTGCATGGAAATCTTGACTGCTTCTCTTTGTACATTTAACAGAAAAAGACAACAGGGTGGATGCCAGCAGGTGAACCATGGACTTCCAGGCTGCTGCCACTTGGAGGACTTCCCTGGTTCAAAGCGCTAGATACATTCCCCGCCAGTTTTATATTCAAAAAACACTGAATTATTTAACCAGTCTTGTCAACTTTTCTGTTTGGTAGCTTCCTAGACTAGTTTCTTACATATATATATATTTTTTTCCCCATTTTTAGACTGTTTTACCAAAGAAATGTTTAGGCTTTCATCTGACTTTTTGACTTTTACATCCGAGCATTTATCTTATTAAAAGATGTATAATTTTTTATATAAAGAGTAAGTCTTGAAAAAAAAAAACTTACCACCATGAGAGACACTTTCATCTCAGTAATCATTGATCACCACCCCATTTCCATTGCTTGATTCAGATTGTGTAGTGTTCTGAAACTGATTTGGTTTCTTATTGGTGTAGATAATAATCTGAAACATCCTTAGATTTGGCATCTCAAGTGTGCCTAATAGCAAAAATTTACAGATAAAAAAACATGATTAAAAATATTGCATTAGATGTCAAAAATCTTGTTATCGTTCAAATTTTTTATATTCCATTTGAAAATATCATTTTACTGATAAAAATTATTAAAAAATGTTAACAATTATATATTGTTTCTTCATCAGTTGAAAAGTTGAATTCAATTCATACGACTCGAAATATTAAAACTTGCGAGTCAAAAAGCCAAAGCCAAATCCTTTTGATCAAAGCCTTCCCTTGAATTCAGCAGTCAGATGAGAAAAGAGTTGAACTCCATAGGGAAACAGCCTTAAAGCCAAACCCTCCTTTTGCTTTTTCTCTTACAATAGACTGGGTCACCAACTGTATTGGGAATCTTCTGTTTGGCTTTCTTGCGTCAGAGGAAACATTTCTTTAATCAACTCCCTTGGTACTTTTCAACTCTTCGTTTTATTCTACTTCACAAGATCTGATATAAGGTATAGGCCAGCAACAGTATGTAGGACAATTTGCATAAGTGTTACAACATCAACGTTGAAAACGACACAATCATATGTACTCAACGTTGATGTTCCAAGGCATTTGATTAATACTCTTTCCGTTTTTAAATATTTGTCTTTCTTTGTATTTTATGGAAATTCATATAAAAATTATAATATAAAATTGTCGATGCTCCTTAATATGAAAAAATTTAAAAAAATCATAAAAAACCAATTTATAATATATAAAAAATAAGAATAATGAATGTTTAAAAAAGATACATTCGTTATCAGAATACGACGTGTTAACTTTTTTTGAAAAATATTTTACTAATTTAATTATATTATTACTAATTTTTTATATTCTATATGCATATATTTATATGTATATATATAAATGTATACGTATATAATTTAAATATTCAAAGATAATTAAAGACAAATAACCCAAAAACTCTATAAATTTATCAAGGTATGACTTTTTTTTCTTTGGCTAAAATTAGCATACGAGGCTGTCCATATATGCAAAGAATATGCCAAAAACATCAATAATTATTTTACTCAATTATTTTAAAGAGTCTCTCCACTATAAAAAAAAAAAAGAAAAATTTGTGTACGAATTGACATGACCTTACAAGGAAAAAAAAGTGAGGCTTCAAGATGGCCCTTTTTCTAATGCTTTGATATTTTTGGCAAGCCTTAGAAAGTTTGTAAATTTTTGTTAACTTTATGCTTTGCCACATGGAGAACATCATGTCATCATAATCATAAAATCTTATAAGCAACAACAACCACCACCTTTTTCTTTATTAGCTAAGTCCAAGCAATATAAATAATAATGTCAATAATAAAAAAATCAATTTCCCCCAAAAAAAATGAATAAACAACATGTAATAAGATGATCTTTTATTGTATCCAAACAAACTGAAAAATTAATTTTTGTTAAACTTAATATTAATTAGTATTTTTTGTCTAAATGACATATGACATGAGCAGCTAACGCGTCAACCATGTTAATTGTTACGTGATTACGTTAACTCATGTGTCATGTAAACATAAAATGCTAGCTGTAGGATTTAATAATGGTTAATTTTTTGATAAATTCAAGGATTTGTTTAAATGTAAATTAAAGTTTAAAAGTTCGTTTTAGTTAAAAAATAGTTAAGTAGAGGAATTTTTTTAACTATTTATGTCAAAATTCTTATTTAATTATTCACTATATTTAGAAGAATGACATAAAGTATTGATTAAGAGTAGTACATACTAAAATTTTCTTGGATTCTTCATTGGATGAAATTATTTGCAAGTCCCATCTCAAGATTTAGACAATAAAAACATAGGAGATTTCAATACTAGTACTTTTGAAGGTAAAAGAGTTATGCTTCTTTCTCCTCCTTCATTAGTGTTGTGGGCCCTCACAAGTCAAACGTTTGGAAAGATGGTGATGGTGGGTTTAATCAATCGCAAGAATCAATAGTGGAGGTGGAGCAACACCAAAGTCAATCTACAGTCCCCCACACACAATCATTTTACAACCAGAACCAATAGTGGAGCTTTCCTTCTATCCTCTCCATATCAATCAACAATTCTTTTGGGCCGGCCCGTTCCCCCGTCCTCTTTTTTCTTTCTTTCAGTTGGAAACGCAAGCCTTTTACGCGTGTCGATCACAGTCCGTTTGATATCCGGGCCCATACCCATCGGACGGCTCGTGTCTTAACCCATTTTAGCCTTTGGTTTTTTATTAAGCTAGGTTTCATTGTTTTTAGAGAGAAAACGACAAGCATTGAAACAAGTGGGCTCTTTGGGAGGAGCATTATCATCTCTCTCTCTCTTTTCTCCTTTCCCAACCACACAATTTGTTTGAAGTGACACCTTGCTAACTCATTTCTTGAAACTTTGGTTGGTAATAGAAAACAAAATAATAAATTCTGATTTTCAATCTTCAAATTTATCTTTTTCTTTTATTTTATATAATTTTTTTGTTAATAAACATAAGAACAAAGTTCTTACCCAATGGGAATATAATAATTTTCGATCAAATTGAAATTTGTATAAAGATAATATAATTGGAATTTTATAATATCTGACTCGATTAATATGTACCTTATTCGTTGTTATTTTTAATTTTGTAAAATTGGGTGATAGATAAAATCGAGATCGGAGATCGAAGGGAACCTATCAAAAAATTTAAATCTATTTTTCCCTCATAGTACCAATAATGTTTCACTAGGGACTATGTAATTTCCCCATTTTAGAAAAAAAAATAAGGGGTGACAATATTGGCTCCACAAAATGCAAAGTGGGGATTCCTTATTGATCTTTTTCAACCTTTCTAGTCTTCCTTTCATGGGGATAAAGCCCCAAGCAATCTCCAGGGCTCAATGCTTTTCTTGTGAAAGTTCTCCTGTCCAATCAAATGGGGATCTCTCATCTTTTATCAAAGAACTGCCACTTCACAACCAAACTCACCAATACTGATTCATAATGCTGCCCCATGTACAATTATTTCTAGCCCCACTTCCAAGATATAAAACAAAATAAATACATTTTCTTTTGTGTTTTTTTTTTCTCTCTTTCCAAGACTTTGAATCAATGTTTTAGTCTTAGATATTTTTCAAGATTGTTGGAACAAGTTCTTCATTTGTTTTACTTATGGAGAATTATTTTATTCATTAACACCTGAGGTTTTTAGATTTTGTAAACGAGATTAAAGGTTCAACAAGTTTTTCGTTAGAGTATATTTATGAAATGGATACATTTTCAATTAAATACACCGAGGTTCGACAAATGTTCTATTAAAGTATATTTATGAAATGGATAGTTTCAATTAAAAGTTCAATAATTGTTTTGTAAATTTATAAAATGGGTACGCTTTTAATTAAATTCATCAAAGTTTGACAAGTATTTCATTAGAGTATATTTATAAAATGGTTATGAGGTTCGAGTAAGTGTTTAATAAAATGAGTAATGGCCCGTGCAGGTCTCAAACCTACGACCTTCGTGTTATTAGCATGACGCTCTAACCAATTTAGCATATAAGCTTAAATAATATTTTATACTTTACATACTCTTTGCTATTGTTTTTACAAATAAAAATATATATTTTTTATAATTTTATATCACGTGCCTCTTAAATTTTTTATGTTAGTCTGTAACGAGATTATAATAAATTCAAATAAATAAAAATATGATAAAATTTCATATCAAATAAGTAGGAGAATGTTCATAAACATATATAAATAAATACTGTATACATTTTATCAAGTTAATTTTTTTTTAAAAGGAAGTAAAGATCTCGTAACATTGTAACATTTCTACTAGCCTGCTACTGTTTAAAAAGGTCGAGCCTATTTAAATGGAAGCTAGACAAGAGGATAGGACATTGGAAGTTGAAAGCCATTTGTAGTGGGGGGCGGTGTGATGTGAAGCCATGAGGAGCCAGGAGCCACGTTCAAGGGCTTCTTGTGCAGCTTGCAAGCTATTGAAAAGGAGGTGCACTCCCAACTGTATTTTCGCACCATATTTTCGATCCGATGAACCGAAGAAATTCGCCAAGGTCCACAAGGTTTTTGGTGCCAGCAATGTGAGCAAGATCCTGATCGAAGTGCCCGAAGAGCAGCGAGAGGAGACGGTGAATTCCCTGGCTTACGAGGCTGAAGCAAGGCTTAGGGACCCTGTCTATGGTTGCATTGGTGCCATAGCCTTGTTGCAGAGGAAGATGATCGAGCTGCAACATGACTTGGCCCTTGCCAGAGAACGTCTGGCTCGGTATGCTGCAACCACTTCCTCTGCTATCATCAGCAGTGACCGGGTTAGCATGGGTCCATTCGGTGAGTTTCAGGTCCCGGCTGCTTCTTGTGGAGGATTCATTGACAGTTTCAGCCTGAATTCATTTGAAGTGAACCAAGATGCACATATGTATGATTTTAGCCAAATTCCATATGTATAAAGATCTCTCTCTCTCTCTCTCTCCCTCTTGTTGGTTACTAGCTCTGAAAAAACTTGGCATCTTTGGCCTTAAATCTATGTTTCAAGATCAAGATCAAGTAAGAAATTAAATGGGAATTCAAAAGGGATTCTCTAAATAAGTTAAAAAGTAAGATAAAAGTGATAAATATGTGTGCAATTTTGTTTAGTGTTCTCAAAAGTAGTCATTTCAAAGGACCAGTTGAAATTATAACTCAATTGGCAATCTCCAAAGTGTAGGCCAGAGTGCTGCCTTCATTTTCAGATACTCTCCTGCCCAACCAAGCAAGTATCACATGCTCTTGTTCGCAAGCTTGGCCTAATTCTTCCCCGCATGAATTATGACCGATATTGCCCATTGTTACCCTGTCCTCTCTCTCTCTCTCTCTCTGTTATTTTTCCGAAACAAGTTTTAACTGCGATAACGTGGTCCTGCTTCCTTCCCTGAGGTTGAAGTCTCTAGGATCCGAGGGTTGGGGTAAGTGAGGCGATGGACACAAACTTATCTTTCATTTGTCCTTTGGTGCATGAGTAAACACAACAATGTCATTAGCTTTTCAACATGTTAATGTCACCGGACTTTTACTCTCACTCCAAAAAACTAATTTAACGAGACGTGGTAACATTCACACTTATAAGTTTAAGAACTCTCCCTTACTTATCTAAGGTGAAATTTCATAGCATTCTCTCTCACCCAAATTGGTGACTTTTTTGTCACAGATTGGTCACCTTGCCTACGCCATCCGTTAAAACACTTGGTATGACACCGAAATCGAGTCCGAGCTAACTCTAATCTTCTCTCCAAAAAACAAACTTGATAAAGTGCGTAACGTCCAAAATTATAAACCCAAGACACCTCTTTTATCTATTTGACGTGAATTCCATACCATTAAAACATCTCCGGGAGATTTTGACCATAATCCAAGAAAAGCACATTTTTCGATTTGAGTTCTTGGAGCTGAAAAATGAAGCTTCAAATATTCCAATTGCTCAAACAAACTTTCCAATTGCTCAAACTTCCACAGAATTCTAATCAAGTCAGGATTAGCTATCTTCTTACAAGGTAGTTCTTCCATTTTCCACATTAAACTATCAATTATAACAATAAAACTACAGAATACAAAAACTTAACAAGTTGATAAAGATTATTGTATTATAACAAGTAGAAATGTTACGATGGACCTGCAGCAAACAACTGCTTATGTACAAGAAATGTTACGACCACCACATGCACTTGATTTTCGATGCGATTGGATCTACAGATAGAGACTTCTGTCTCAGTTAATTGAGATCGAAAGAGGACATAGTCACAAAGATAATCAGACTCAGCTTCTATTTTCAGATGGTATGGCACAATCTCCTAGTGCTTCTTCCCTGTTCAATTGCATGAACAGTTCACAAAGATGCTTATCAGACATCAGAATGTAAACAGAAACCAAGCCCAAGCTTAGTACTAATATGAACTTCATATGATGAATCAAGCTTAATAGCAACCGGAGTTTCGTATACCTATCAGTTCTAAATTCTATTAACAAAAATTAATCAGATAATATGAGGCAGCGGGATGTTGTTCTCGCTGCAGTGCATCAAAGAGAGAGAATACGAGGCAGCGTCTTGTTAAAAGAACACCTCTCTGTTTCCCCCTTCTTTAATGACTCTAATTACTCCAAACCCAAACAAAATACTAGTTCACCGTAAAAATTATTTTCACATGCATCGTTTACTTCTTTTGGAACAGCTCACGTTATATGTGAAGCAAGGGCTAAAGTTCAGATACCAAATTTACATTTCAGGCACACAGCCTCTATATAACAACGCTAACCGAACAACATTCCAATATTAAAAGTTTTTTGATAAACGATAAGGGTAATGCTAATCGTGGTAATTATTGGGCAACATGGCAACATTCAGATAGACACATATGATAGGTTCAGGTTGGGTTCAAGGTAATGCTAATGGTGGTATATTAAAAGTTTTTGATAAATGATAAGGGTAATGCTAATGGTGGTAATTACTGGCAACATGGCAACATTCAAACAGACACATTTGATAGGTTCGGATTTGGTTCGAGGTAATGCTAATGGTGGTAAGTAGTGGTGAACTTTGGTGTTAAAAGACAATGACAGTCAGCATGCAAACATTAAGATTAAGTTCGAAATAGTCCAACTTGAACACTAATTACCACCATTGGCACCACCTTAAGCCAAATATAAACCATCAAAGGTGTTTACGAAATATAATAACAATTGTTAACTTAAGAATCAAGGCAAATCTAAGCCATCAAACTCGTTTATCAATCATCAAATCTAATAACATTAGTTCAAATATCTATGATAATCAACAAAATTTTCCACAAAATTCAAACTTTTTTACTTGAAACAGAGCCAATTGAAGCAAAAATTCAAACTTTGGCATGATAAAGCAAGGAATTCTAGTTTTTTCCTGATTACCTGAGCGAGTCAAATGCTTTTGCCGCTTCGATTTCTCCATCTCCAACTGAGCATCTACAAGCATGTTCATTCTTTGAAACTCCAGATCCTTGGTAAACTCCATTCTCTGTTTCTCAAGCTCCATCATCTGCTGTTGCTTCGAGCTCTCGATCCTCTCATAGATCTCCCCGAACTTCAAAATCGCTCTGGCTAATTCCCTACACGCAGCTCCATCGGATAATCCTACGTCCTCCACTCGATGCTCTTTTCTCACCTCGTCCTCGTCTCCGTCCTCGTCGCCAAACGAGCTCTCCGTCGACCTCGGCCCCTTTAGAAAAGATGTCGCTTTTGGTTTGATTGTGAAAGTAACGGCGGAATGCTTTTTATTGACGGAGGCGTTAGCGCCGATGAGGGAGTCGATGCGTTTGAAAAACGGCCATTTTGACGGCGGGGGCTTGGCTCTTTCCAGCTTGTATTTCTTCTTCAACGTGTCGATCCGATTCTTGCATTGGACGTCGGTTTTCCTCGGCTTCGCGCCGTTTTGACGGGAGTTAACGGCGTCAGCCACTTCTTGCCAGTCCTTCTGACGGAGGTTCCCTCTGTTAAGCCTTAAATAACGGTCTCCCCACGCCTCGATGAGCGTACCGGTTGCCCCCTCGCTCCAACAGTCTTCGCGACCGCCGCCGCCGCCTCCGGAGGAGTGGGTGATGTGAGGAAGACCACGGAGGTTCATGGAGGGAAGCTGCTAACGTGTGCGCCGGAGGAAAGGAGGATCGAGGATAAAGGAAGCGGGAGAAGAATCGGCTACTGCCAGGAGCACATGGGGGAAAATGGTGAGAAGTAAGGGGGACTTGGCCGTGCATTTCTTTTGTGACCGGCGGTGACGTCAGCTCTCCCGTATTTGGATTTGGGGTTGGGACGGGATGGACTTTGGACTATTGTACCAATCATACGTCCGTGCAAATTTTGCCATATCCAATGGCACTCCTCTGCAAGTCAAAATTTTACTCAAATTTTTAATTAATTAAAATTAACTTATTTCCATCGATAGCATATAATCGAAACCGATTAATTATATCTTAAAATCCAAAATAAACAAAATCGACTTATTTCTAATTATTAATAATATTTAATCAAAATAATTACAATCAACTTATCTCAAACTTATATATCATAATACGAAATTTGTGTATTAATTTTTTTCTTTCTTTAAATTTTAAAATCGATTGAATTATATCTCGACTTATTTTGATCAGCTCAATTAACAAGAATGACTCTAATTAAAATATTTAATAAAAGTAATCAAAATCGACTTATCTCTGGAATACTCAAAATTGTGTATTAATTTCCTTCTGTCCCTTGGTTTTTGTTTACATTCATTTCATAAAAATCAGTCAATTTTCTACCCATAGTCAATCCCATTTTCCTCATTTCAGACAAAACAAGCATTGCTTCATCTCTCCGTCGCAAACCAATCAATTTGTTGGCCAAAACCCCAAAACTCTCTTGGTCCAACTTCTCATCCCTCCCTCGACAAGCCATCACAAACCTCACCGCCGGGTCCCAATAGCCCAGCCTCAACATCCCATTGATCACGTGCGTATGCGTCGAATGCATCACGTGAAAGCCGTCACCCACCATGCTCCTCAGCAGCAACAGAGCTCCCTCCACCTTTCCCGCCTTACACGCGCCCATTATCAGAGCGTCGAACGTACGCCCGTCCGCACCCAACCCTTCCTCCTCCATCTTCTTCACCACCGCGGTCGCCTCCGCCAACTTCCCTTCGAAACAATAGGCCGTCAGCAGATAATTATATGTCGTCACGTCCGGTAAAAGCCCGGCGTCTCTCATCAGATCCACCACCCGCCACGCCTCCTCCATCTTCTTCTTCTTCGTCAACACACACAAAATCGGATAAAAGCTAACGGCGTTTAATCCGTACCCTTCCTTGGCCATCGTGTCGATCACGCGCAGGGACTCGTCGGTTTTTCCCAGCTTGCAGAGACGAGAGATGAGTGAATCGAACGCGTTCTTGCGCGGGACGCCTTTGTCGAGACGAGATACGGTTCGGACCAAATCGTCGAGGATGGAGAAAGATGACTCCGTGGCGGTGAGGAACTTGAAGGTTTTGGTGGTGTTGAAGCATCCGTCTCTCACGCGCTTATTTAGGAGGTGCCCCACAGTTACCAAGTCCCCACTTCGGCCTGCTTTGTAGACCTGCTCGTCGTAGTACGCTGAGGTAGGCTCGTCAGGGAATGGCTCGTCGGGCACTGGCCCGGGGTCAGGGATCTGGCCGGTGAAGAAGAAGCGAGCGGGTAAAATTTTGAGGATAGATTGGGAATAAGGAGATTTGTTATGGAGTTTACGGAGAATCGACATGGTTACAGTTACAGAGAGCTGGTACGAGAGTTGCAGAAATAGAGGCATTGGTTTAGGGTTTAAGGGGTTTAATTGGGGAATTCGAAGATTTGGGCTTCAGGCCCAAATAACAATACCAGTAATAGAAGCTATGTTTACTCGGGCCCAAAATAGAAAAAGATTTGGGCTGACAATAAAATAAAAATAGTTTTGAAATGTAAAAATTAAGTGTTTATAAATAAAATAAAAATAATTAATGTTTCAATTATGTATAAATTGAAATTTTGGAATATTAATTTATGAGTTCTTCAATTTTTATTTATAAATTGAATAAATCTTGTTAATATTTGTATTCAAAAAATTTAAAATATAATATAAATAATTTAACAATTTTCATCAATTAAAAAATTTCTTGATATCCATGATTTTAAAAGGTTTTTACCCAAAAGCATTGAAACGAGCCCATGGATTATCGGTCCCGAATTACCCCACTTGGTCAACATACAGTCGGTCAAGATCTATTGTCCCAAACTCATAATTATTTCATTATGTGAATCAAACGTATGATCAATCTTTTTAAAAAAATATATAAAATTATCGATGGAGACCTTAAGAGATTGGTTAGATTCATGGACATCATTAAACTTTAATATTAATTTAAAAATTAACTTTTAAGATTACTACTCTATACACCGACAACTCTTTAAATATTTCATGTACAAAATCAAAACCCTAACACTTAAACCATTATCTCTCAAAAGTGAAAGATTTACATGTTTTACATATGATGGAAGAATCAAGATTTCGTCTATATCGAAAGGGTTAATTCTCAAATGACTATACCCCAAGAAAAAAAAAAAACCATAAAGAAAAGAAAGGGAAAGATGATGAGTAGTCATGAAATGTTTTGTCTCAGTCAAAGGACTGTTCCTTGCCATGCTTGTTGTCTTTATACTATCCCTATCGCTGATGATCATCCTGTTTGTTTATCCAAAGAGAAAAAAACTGGTGGGGGGATCATAATGCGATATGGACTCATCTCACCCTTTTGAAAAACAATGCTGATGATCAATAACTGTTGGGACAGATTAGCCTGTCTCTCAATTTTAGCTACATATATAATCTTAAATCAGCTTCAACTTTTTTTAAGGAAAAAGGAAAGTTGATGAAGATGATAAAAAACCCCACAACTCCCTTTTGCTTGACAATGTCATGGATATGAATTGATTACCTGCCCCCACATATGAATTTAAATCCCATTCTTCCCTTATTCAAACTTATGCTAAGAAAAAAATTTGCATCCTCATTGACAAAAGAGTATGGTTTTTTTTGTAATTAATTACCAATTTTTTGGCCCAAGATATGAATTATCTTGTTTTATTCCTCATCCGATTTACGATTTAGGATTTACGAGTTAGGGTTTATTTATGTACGTTCTATATTATATATAACCAAAAAAAAAGTCTAAACTTGTGTTAGTATTATTAATTTGTAAAATGGGAAATGAATATAGAGAACAAACTACCTAACCCTAGGATTAGTTCATAATAAGATAAAATAACCTTGCAATCTAGTATGGGCGTTTTATTTTTTGTGATTGCTTTGATTTGAAATTAGGAATTCAAGATTAATTATGCATAGAAAGAATATTAAAAAGTAAACAATTAATAAAAAAATAGAAAATTAGTGATGATGACTATGATCACTTTATCTAGTACCCCTTTTTGTTTATCTTTTGTAGTGATTTCATAATGAAATTCTTTTTCTAAAATAGTTAATATTTTTACTTTTTGTGTCATAAATTTATTCATATTAATAAGTATCGAATATTTATATTATAAAAATTAAAATTTTAATACAAAATATATCAAAATCAAAATTCTCGTGACACATATTAAGAAGAAGAATAAACAAAAGTTTCCCTCTTCTAATTGGTGATGAGAACAAGAATCAATCAAAATCAAGCAGCCACCCTTTTTCCTTTTTCATTTAATAAACAAATTAAATTAAGCTAAAATTAGAACTAATATTCGGAATCAGAACCCATCCTTGAACCTAAAAGAAAATTATCTTTTAAACTAGCGATACTTGGTATTTATCTTCGCGGAAAAGGAAAGGGGAGCAGGTTCTGCTTTTCTCTGTGAAAAGACGTGATGTGTTGAATCAGTAAGCCCCAGCTGCGAAAAAGGAGACAGAAGATAAAATTAGGAATAACCAAAGAAGCTAAGCATGCAGATCATGCATATCCCATCAACAACAAAGTAAATAAAGGATCACAAATTGCACTCTCTCCTTCTTTGTCTTATTCTTATCTTAATGAAATATAAATATAAATATATATGTATATTATATTATATTACAAGAGATTTGCATCATCTTTGGCTTCCTTGGGGCCTAGTTTGACCTGCTTACCCTCATTCCCATGCTAATTTTTTAAAAAAAATTTTAACATAGTTCTTAGTCTGATTTGCAAATTGTAACCCAAAAACATTGACATGATTTCTTATTTAATTTATTTGTTATTTATTTAAGTTAAAGTTACTCTTTAAGATTAGTTAAAATATTATTTTTTTTGAAGAGTAGTTAAAATTTTATTTATCAAAATAGTATTGTATTAAATGCAATAATCAATGATTAATGACACGAGTTTTAGTATATGGAGAAAAGGATTATGCTTATGAATACGTTGTTAATATTTTAAATTTAAAATTATTTATAAATTAATTGATTGAATCAATCTGTTATTAATATCGACATCGTACAAGATTTATTATCAATTTTTTTCACTAATGATGTCCAATCGACAAAAATTTTCATTGGAAGTATATTCCTTGACAAATTTTTTCTATGTTATTCTGTTTTCATTCCCATGGTATAAATGTATAATAGATTTGTAGTTAATAGGGCGGTGATGGGGTCAGGATTTGACAAGGGCATCTCTAAATGTTTTTCCTAGTAATGTCATGGTCATTATCATCCAAAGTAAATGTTTGCACATACAGTTAATATGCCCAGCTAAGCTAAGCTAAGCTATATATATTTATATATATATAAATACCTAACTCTTTCCTTCGATTTACAAAAAGACAGCTAGCTAGCTATCCCACATTAAATTTTTAATATTCTTATGCTTGTAGCATAGGGGACATAAACAATTCTTCGTATATTTTCTAAAATTCTTTCTTTGTTTTTGATTAACTTCGATTGGTATCACACTATTATTTGATTAGACAATTTGAATCCCAATTGCCACTACAGGCTCTCTCTCTATTACATGTTATGCTCATGTTTGGAATTTTCAACACAAGCAACCTCTTGACTATATATATACATGTATGGCAAGCAATTTAATGAGCCAGAACCCTGCCAATTGATCATAATCCCTTACAGATCAAGGGAAATCTTGATTGGAAATTGTGTCTGATTGAGACAATGGGGGTTGAAACCCTTTGCTTCTGTAATACATATTTTTCACTTCATTAATCAACCATGCATGGGGCAAGAAAAAGTGGTTGAGGTCCAATAATGGGGCTAAGAGAGGCCTTTGAACCATCCAACACTCCATTCTTTCGACGATTCTCTTTCTTGCATGGTCAAACAGGCATTTTTCTTGTGCATTAATACTCGTAAATAATACAGCATGCTACTAGGATTTTTGGTGAGTGATCACGATGCAATTGCCAGCTGCTTGTCCTTTGCTAAGCAGGCCCTACAAAAACCCTTTCCTTTTGAATGCTTTGCATGCGTAAATTATCCATTTAAAGTGCACAAAACATCTTGATCTGTTATTTTGTTTAATTGCGGTTTTGGCTGCTTCCCTTTTGGATAAGAATATGATATATATATATATATATATATATATATATATATAGAGAGAGAGAGAGAGAGAGAGGGATGGCTTGATCATGCAAAGCTATGAATAACTGCAATATTTTCAATATATTAATTGCACCCATTAATTATAATTTATATTTCAAAAGCATTCGATATATTAATTTTCTATTATACACATACTTACATATACATGATACATGAGTGCAGTCATATTCGTAGTAAAATACGAAATTTCATCAAAGCTCTACGATTAAGTATACTTGTATGAAAATAATACTAGAATGGGTGATCTACCAGGCAAGAGCTAAGCCTTCAATAATATAGGATGCATACATCTACCAGACTAACGCATAATCAAATCTGTAAACATGTCCAATCAATATGGAGGGTAGAAAAAATTTGATCATATATATAAACAGCAAATCATAGGAGAATTCATCAGCTTATTCCTGAGATGTAGTCCGTATCTGCAGGAGGAATAAAGGGAAGTTCGAGCTAGGGGCCTGGTGCCCTCCTTGTTGTCGTCGGTGACAATATATCTCCATAGCCACATAGCTCTACCAAAAGAGATTAATCGAAACTAGCTAGGCACAACACTTTTTTTCTAGCCTCTGTGTGTGTGTGTGCCACAAATCTCCCAGACAATACGTTCTTTCCATGGCCGACATGAAAGAGAGTCAAATCTGTTTTAAAAAGCCAATTCCCCCGTCACATGTTTAGGAAGAATCAACCTATAAGTTCCTTAGCTGCTTGAGGGAATAATGATGCATTGCATTACATGGTTAAGACCAAAAAGACAAAAGAATGAAGTGATTTCTAAACCTTCCTTGTATATTATTTTACTAGTAATGTACAGCAAAAGCTTGTGCCAATCTCATCGATATAGTGTGAACTATGTGCTAAAGAAAATAGCTAGGAATGGAAAATTAGGTAAAGGCTCAATTATTTTTAGCCATGACTCTCCTTTCTCGTAAAAAGTATATATCCTTGGTTATTTTAACATATAATAGTTTACCTTTTCATTGAAGAGAAAAGAAGATTCGAATCCGATTCTCTGAGTATGAGATACATACAATGTTAAACACTCAATTTAATAATTTATTCTTTTTATTTGAGAGAAAAATGATTCGAACCTAATTTTTTAAGTAAGATATGTATTACAATGAAATAAATCTCATTTCTCGATAAATTAGATAAGGTGCAATTATTTTTAATCGAATTTCTTTTCTCGTAAAAAGAAATATATTGTCAATCGTTTTAACATTTAATAATTTATTTTTTTCATTTACAAGAAGGGGATTCAAAAACCCTTAATTTTTTGAGTAAAGATACATAATACTTACTATTAAATATCAAATATTCATATTGATAAATACCTTTGTAGAATAGACAAAGTGGGTGTAATTAAGGATGTCCTTTCGAATGACTCTATGCTCATGTTCCTCTAAATGGACAAGGAATGATAACGAGAATGAGAGGGGGTTGGATAACACAACTTAAACTAGACTGATATTCTTTCCATTGAAAGAAAAGAAAGAGATTTGCAAGAGGATCAGATTTGTAATAATAATAAAAAAAAAAACACAAGAGGTTTGATATATATTCTTGTCGTTGTAATCGAGATGTACCAATGATCATCAGTTGGTTATACACACGAATCAATCAACAAACGAAAGTGCATTTGTTTATTACAAGACAGATGCTATAATCTGACTTAGCTATCACCATCCAAACACATCGGGGTCCATTGTCCCGACAGGGATGAGTGTGCCTTGACGCACTAGTTGCTAGTTGCTAGTTGATGCCCCCCTCCTCTCCTCCTTCGGCTCTTAAAAACTTTAAGCAACTTTTCTTAATCTTGTTTTAAGTCAATGATAATATTGAATTAGATCTAAACCTTGATTGATATCAAAACCCAATTTTTTCATTTTTTCAAAAAAGATAAAATGTTGTATAACCGAACACAATAAAAAGTTAAAGAGTAAAATTTCAAAAAAAAAAAAGAAAAAAGAAAAAAATGAGCAAGGCTATCTCTTTTTTATATATGTAATTGGTAAGGTAATTTTACGACGACGTCGGAGAGATAAAATTAGACAACCAAGCACAATAAACACTAAACAATTATAAAATAATATAAAAATCTCTAACTCTATACGTGAAACTAAACACGAGCAAAGCTTCCTATGATAATTTTCAATTTTTGTTTTTATTTTCTAGACTTGATGTGAATCTTATTCCTAATGGAGTATATCCTTGCTTATTAAAATGTTAAAAATCAAACAAATATAGTACCAAAATAAAAAAAAAAAACAGGAGAAAACAAAGTTTGATGGGTGGACAAGGACACATACTATATAGGTCCATCAAGAACATTGGTTCCTAAAAACTGGATATCCAAACTGGTTAGACATCCAGGCACTTTTCACATGGTTTTATCTTGCACCAAAGCTTAATGCATCTTCTTAAAATACCGTTCCAAATCTTTGATAATAATATTTGGGGTCCACCGAATGTCCTCTGCAACAACACAAAGGAAAAATAAAAATAAAATAAATACCCCAAGATGAAGTTAGTATTTCCTCAAAATTAACCGAGACCCCACCTAGCCAAAGGTTCTCACCATCTTGATCCACACAAACCAGGTCTTCCATAATATATGGCCAAAATATTTCAACCTGTCGTATAAGATACTGCTGATGGACATTAACAAGACAAGCGAGTTTGGTCGAGTCGGTTTGAAAATTTCGAAAATTACAGGGACATGAATTAATACATATATGATTTGATTATAAATTTTAATACCAAAAACTGACTGAATAAATCGAAGAGATTAATATTCCTAATCGATCTAAGATTGAATCCGAAATAACCGAGTTAGACCGATTTTGAATATTGATCAATTTTTAACCTAAAACAATTAGTGTATTCCCCATTTCCTCCAAACTATATATCCATAGAACTTGGACTTAATATGGCATTATAATGAGACCCTTTGATTTGACTTTAAAACAAGAGTTTAAACTGTTTAAAAATTGTATTTATCATTGAGATTTACAATTCAGACTAACATTTATGAATTGAGCAAACTGTTAATCATTTCGGATTTGACTATTCACACAACAAGTAACATGAAAATTTTTGGGAAAATTATTCATGTCCAAGATATGATCATTTCTAATGAGATTGTGCAATAATCTTGAATTTGTCTTTATTGTTGATATCATCCCAGCATGTTAACAAGAGCTTAACAGGGGGAGTGAAAGGAACACTATCCGAGCCCAAAATCTAGAGAGAGAAAAGGAAAGTGATGGCTATTAGTCTTGGCCGAACAGACAGAAAGCAAAGCCAAGCTGTTAACATTTGTTTTGATATTAATTTTTCTATAAAGTGATGCCCGGAGAATCTTGGCACAAATCTTTCACAGTTAGACAGAGAAAAGATCCACATGGCCTGACTTACAATAATCACAATACCCAACAAGAAAAACAATTCATCAGAACCCAAAAACCTAGTGTTGTTTCTTCTCCCTTCCTCCCCTTATATAAATCCTGGTGGGGGAGGGAAAGCTCCCCATTCTTCCTTAACCCAACAGAAAAAAAAACTCAAACCCAACTGGAAAGAAGAAGAAGCATGGGATCGTTGGTTCATGTCAAGGAAGCTACGATCGTAACTCCATGTGAGCCGACCCCAAGTCGAGTTTTGTCTCTCTCAGCTCTGGACTCTCAGCTTTTCCTACGTTTCACCATCGAGTACCTTTTGGTTTACGAGGGTCACCCTGGTTTGGACCAACGTGCCACCGTGGCTCGGGTCAAGGCCGCTCTTGGTAAAGCCTTGGTTCCTTATTACCCGTTTGCGGGTCGAGTTAGGGCCAAGCCCGACGGGTCCGGCCTCGAGGTTGTCTGTCGGGCGCAGGGTGTTTGGTTCGTCGAAGCTAGCTCGGATCATAGCGTTAACGAATTCGGGAGAGCTCCACGGTTCGTTACGCAGTGGAGGAAGTTCCTATCTTTCCAGGTGGCGGATGTCCTGAAAGGGGCCCCACCTCTGGTTGTCCAGCTGACGTGGCTAAAAGACGGCAATGCTGCGCTTGGTGTTGGCATTACTCATTGTCTTTGCGACGGTATCGGCAGCGCTGAGTTTCTCAACTCGTTTGCTGAGTTGGCTTCCACGAGTCAAACCAAGTTCTCCGAGTTTAAGTTTAAACCCAAACCCGTTTGGGATCGCCACCTTCTAAACCCAGCACCATGCAAGCCATCAAGAAATAATAATAATAATAACAACCACTCGCTGAGTCACCCCGAGTTCAACCGAGTTCCAGACCTTTGCGGGTTCCAGGCTCGTTTCTCCAACGAAAGACTGGTCCCCACCTCATTCATTTTCAATAAAACGAGCCTGAACGAGTTAAAAAAGGTAGCTTTTTCCACAAGTAGACTCAGTGAGGCAAATTACACGTCTTTTGAAGTTCTCTCAGCTCATATATGGAGGAGCTGGGGTAGAGCTTTAAACTTACCTTCAAACCAAATATTAAAGCTTCTTTTCAGCATCAACGTTAGAGAACGAGTCAAGCCGAGTCTCCCCAGCGGGTACTACGGCAACGCCTTCGTGTTAGGGTGCGCGCAAACGAGCGTTAAGGACCTGACGGAGAAGGGTTTAGGGTACGCGACAATGCTGGTGAAGAGAGCGAAAGAGCGAGTGGACGGTGAGTTCGTGAAATCGGTGGTGGAATCAGTGAGCCAGGGCAGGGCGAGTCCCGACTCGGTAGGCGTACTGATACTGTCGCAATGGTCAAGGCTGGGGTTAGAGAAGGTTGACTTCGGGATGGGGAGGCCAGTTCAAGTGGGACCCGTTTGCTGCGATCGGTATTGTTTGCTTTTGCCGGTTTTTAATCAGACGGATGCGGTGAAGGCGACGGTGGCGGTCCCCACATCTGCGTACCCGAGATATGAACATCTAGTCAGGAGTTTCTGCTCATAAGGACCACTGGACTTTGGCCCATTCGTTGACTTCTTGTATCACCATTACTTTTGACCTTATTCATTGTTATCTAGCCTTTTTAACTGACTCTGAGTGATTGATTTCAATTCTGATCCTAAAAAACAGTATAAAAAAAAAAAACAAAAACAAAGGCAAAAACCATTATATATATATATATATATATATATATATACATATTATATAATACATATTAATTTCTTTTTGTTTTTTGGAAATTTTTAGTGTTTTCAATGGGATTTTTCTCTTCTTCTTACCCTTTCACATAGGGCAAGGTCCCCTTCCATTTTTAATGGAAAATTTTGGAAGAAACACCAAGTTGAATTGTGAGGACAATCATCTCCTTGGGTTTTGCCCATGTGCAAAGACTTGTCAAAAAAATATTTAAATCCAAAAATTCTAGCATTATGAATACGACAATACAACCTTTTTGGCTTGATGGTTTAAATATTTTCGTAAATTTTTACCTATTTTCATCTTGCTTTAGACATTTATTGCAAATACAAATAAAAAAACTAAAAAAAGACAATTATTATTAACTTTTAACTTGTTTAGGGAATTCAAATAATTGAGAAAAAAAAAAGATAAAAAAAATCCCCTCCACCGCATATCCTATGGAAGGCATCAAGATAAAATAGGTTAAGGAAATGAATGATTCTGTTTAAAATTCAAATGATAATAAATATATAAGATTTAAGATTTGAATTATATTGTCTTCACATTGAATTTAAAAAATGAAAATCGTGCACACACACACGTACACACTAATTATGAGATATCAAGTCATGGGTAATTGTTAATTCCCATCTTCAATCTTTTGGAATCATAAGAATGAATGAACATCGAGAGTCTCTATTTTATGAATAAACTTCAATCATGTTGTGGAGTGCTCTGCCATAATCAACCAAATAAATAAAGTCATATGCTTGTTGGATAATTAAATCGATTTTATTTTTTTGTTACATAATAAATAATTGTAATTATTCCCGAACTTGCTCCGACAAGTTCATTGAACATGATTCACCTAAATATTTTGTTAGGAATATCTTTGTGAGAGATTTGGAAGCAAGCTTGAGAAATCTTAGGGACATCAACCTCACCTAACCCAAAACCCACCCCTTGGTGTAGGCTAGGAAACTGCCCTCCATGCTTGAGCCCCCTCTAATCTAATTATAAATTATTGTGAACTAAGTGCCAATGATGTCTCCCTTAACAATAATTTAAGACTTAAAAGAAAAGATATTCCTAATAGTCCGCAACGGTTATCAATTTCTTAATTTGAAACGAACTCAAAATAAAATAAATTTATCTTTGAATCAAATGTTTAAATATATTATTAATTTATGAGTCGAGAATATAGAGAATTCAGCTCCAAAAAATATCTAAACGTTACACTCTCAATTAAGAAAGCAAAATTGGGCCATAGAAAGTTTTCCCTTGAAGAAGAAATTTGGGCTGCTTACTAGGATGATCTCAAGGAATGTGAAAGCCCAAGAGAATAGAAGGAGAAAGCCATATTTTCCTCATAAAAATCAAAGATACTTCAATATTCTTTAATTTTTTTTGGGGGGGGGGGGAGGGGGGTCAGATGCATGTGTGTCTGAATTATAATTTTCCATGCTCCATAATTGAGAATAGTATATAAATAAGTAATGCATATATATACATATCCTCCTTATGAAAACCATGGGTTTCAATTATTTTTTAATTTTTTACTTTTTTTTATTTATTTACGTTTTGTATAAAGAACATAAAAAAGTATTAATACAAATGAAATCTCAATAAACAAGGCTTAATTAATATTAAAATGTTTTAGTTCATTCATACAATTAATCTTAATCAAAATTTATCATTAAATTTAATATCTATTGATATTTTCTATTTACGTAATATATTATGTAATAACGTATGTAATCGTACAACAATTGATATGAAATTGATCACATTGATAAAAAAAAAGTGAGTTGATATTAATTTTCTATGGATACGAATTTGTTTAATTATAATAAAAAAATATGAAATCAATTATGTAAATGGATATAATTTAATAATATTTTGTATTATTTAAGTTAATAAATAATGTATATATATCCCCCCTGGTATATGAAACAAATAAGATTATGTTTAATCTGATTAAAGATTTCAGAGGCTTGTTGGGGCTGTGAGTGGAGCAGCGGCGTTCTCAACCCCACACGATTCTCATTCCCAAATGGACGACGAGGAACAGAGGCAGAAAGTCTTTCCCCATTTCAGATTTTTCAGCCTTTGGGAGAGACATCTGATACATATCTCAGACCTCTCTCTCTCTCTTCTCTCTTTCCTTTTGCTTTGATTTAATGGGATTACGGGGTTTTGTGAGTTACGAGGCACTGCCCACTGGCCCTCCCCACCACATGCTTTTTCTCCCTTTCTCTTCAAACCCCCTTTTTCATACAAACATTTTCTTGTTGGCTTCCAGTCACTCCTCTTACGTGAAGACACCTCATCCTTCTTCATGCAAAAATATATTGTTTCCAACAGTTGTATTGCGCCGGGTGGTTGAGCTATGTTAATTATGAACTCATTAACCTAACCACAGCTATTTACTACTAATTTTTCACCCTTTAACCCTTTGAAAGTATACCCAACAATGTCCAAAAAGGAAAGAATTGCAGAGCCTGATCATCATGAAATGCCTTTTTCCTGTCATGTCTGTTTCTTCTGGCATAGATAATATATAGTAGCATACAACAAAGATAATAAATTAAGACTTTGATCATGGTATATTTAGTTTATGCTGTGAATAAGAAAACTGGCAGCTGGACCAAATGTCAAAAACCAGGCAGATTTCAGTGGGGATGGTCGCTTATTTCCAAAAATTTTCAGAGGAGAAGTGTCCCGACTAACGGCACTCTTATATATGTGTCCTTTGCAAGTTAATCTGCAAGCCCTTTTCCTCCCTTCTTGGAAGTCATATCTTTGATCCTTTAAGAATTAAGACTCAGTCTGCTATATATCACAGTATCACATGTAGCAGTTAAGCAGATTTGTATTAATTAAGATTCAGCTGGTTATAAATATTTGCATGCAGATGATGATGAACCAATTGATGAATAATTTGTTGGATATCTTCTCTTCTATATAGAATCAGCTGATCAAGCATTGCTTTCTATGGAAGCAAAACCAAGATCCTTTGATCTTCAGAAGGACTCTCCAGGATCAAACATTCTTGATCAAGTAAGAAGTATTAAAAGAGAAAGAAGAAGGGGGGGGGGGGGGGGGGGGGGGGCGGTGAGAAACCAGAGAATCCGAGCCCCTCAGAGAGACAACTGGGTTTGTAGCTAGATGCTCAATTGCTCAGCATGGAGAGAGGCACAAACTTGACCAAATCCTGGCAAAATCCATAAACTTAAAAGCATGGTATTGAAGTTTTGGATGTGGCAGGGATTCCTTCATTTGATGAAGAGCCATTAGCACCCTCTCTCTGCCGGGCTGCTCCTAGCTAGTTTACTTCTTTTGAATTCTTATCTTAGTCAATCAAAATTAGTGTAAAATACATATAATTCTGCTTAATAAATATGTAGTTTAAATTAAAATATAAAACTTTTAATGCATGAAATAGTCTTTACATTTAAACCTAGGTTGACAACCGATGTGACAAGATAGGATCATTAATCAAAAGCCTAAAAATTTAATAAAAGGGAAGTTATATGAAGAACACTTCCGTGGCCTAGACGAAAAGTTGGCTCAATAATTTTCCTAGGAATTTCCCTAAAAGGGAAGCTACAAAATCTTCACATTAAAACAAACACAACAGGGAAAAGAAAAAAAAGGGGAAGGAAAGAAAATCAAATAAAATATTGAATGATTCCGAATTCCCAAACCAAAGTTCCGCCTGCTTCCTTCACTGTTCAGCAAGCTCTCTCTCTCTCTCTTGGAATATAAATAGTATATAAAGAGCACCGCCCTCATCCACCATTAACAGGGACGACAATTCAAATCAAAACAGCGAGTCCTCTTTCCAGCTTTCGGACGAATTGAGAACAAAGAACGAGGTGGGGTTTTTTTTTTGCCTTCTCTTTGAACGAACCCCCTTTTAAAGCAGCACTCGATCGCTTTTTCTATGGACCAGGACCAGGACCAGTCTCCTCTCTCTCACCCTCCCCAAGAAACCACCGCAAAAACCACCACCACCACCACCACCTCTCCTGATCAGGACACCAAAAGCTCTGAATCTGAAAGCGTAATTATTAGCCCCAATACTAACCCTCCAGGCAGCAGCTGCACCACAACAACAAGCAGGAAATGTAAAGGCAAAGGTGGCCCTGATAACAACAAGTTTAGATATAGAGGCGTGAGGCAAAGGAGCTGGGGTAAATGGGTTGCTGAGATCCGGGAACCTCGTAAACGTACGAGGAAGTGGCTTGGAACTTTCGCCACAGCAGAGGATGCAGCTCGGGCCTATGATCGAGCGGCTATTATTCTTTATGGTTCCAAGGCTCAGCTCAATCTCCAACCCTCGGTCTCCTCATCGTCTTCTTCTTCTGCCTCATCCTCTCGTGGCGGTTCATCTTCTTCCTCGTCTACTCAAACTTTAAGGCCCTTGCTTCCTCGCCCTTCAGGCTTTGCTTTTAGTTTTGCTTCTTCTTCAAATCCGGTTACTCATCCAGCTTCTTTGATCGCTGGGGGTTCTTCATCAAAATTTATGCCATATGGGGTTTATCCAAACCTTTTAGGCCCGGCCGCACTTTACCCAAACATAGTACAAAATCCCCAGCAAGCCTTGCAAATAGTGCAACAAACCGAACCTAGCCTTGTTGTTAACCCTGGTGACCCCACTGGAACATTAACCTCGTATACAAATCCTAACCCTCAACAAACACAGCAGCATCATCAAGGTTCTTTGTACGAGGATATCAATTCCCTGGTGGGCTCGGTGGGTTCGAGTCTGTCTTTGTCAGCTCAGACTTCGGTTGCACCAGCGGTTCCGGATCCGGGTTTAACAGTTGGCCCTGGTTCTCCATCCGTTTGGCCTTTGACAAACGATGATGATTACCCCCCAGCTTGTATTTGGGATTATGGGGATCCTAATTTCTTTTTTGATTTCTGAGGGTCATATTCAAAGTTTCTTCGGGTTTCCCTTGCACTGTCCTGCAGCTTTTGCATGCAAGCTTTTCAAGGGTTTTCTTCCTGGAGACTCTTAGCTGCTGAGCTTCAGGGTTTGATTTTCCTTAGTTTCAGTGGAGAATTTTGATGGGATCTTCAGGAAATCAATATTAAGCTTGAATCTGGAAATACCATTTATAGATATAGATTTGAGAGACCCTTGAAAGACGAAGAACAGACAGGAGAATTGAAGTGTTTTTTAGCAGATATTCCTAGGGCTCCTGGCTATATATCTACAGTCATCAAAGAGCAAGACAGAGATGGTTTTCTATAAATAGTTGCATGTCTTGTCTCTACACTTCCTTGATAAGATCAGATGAAAACTTTGAGAGATTCCAAGGTATGGCTACTTGATCTGAGGCAAGGCCAGTATTTATAATTAATTTTTTTTTCCTTTGTGAAGTTTGCTGAAAGGAAGTTTGAAGGGTTTCCAATTCCATTTTAGGGTTTAAGGCTACTTGGATTGTGTTGTAAGGATGAACAAAAACAAATTAAATTTGAGTGAGAATTATATCTTTTTCTCATCAATTCAATGAAAGAAATTTTATGATTTTCACTTCATATAGTTTGTGTTGATCTCTTAATTCTCCTCATCAGTTACTATCATTAATTAGTTGTAATATCATAAAAAGATACAATTTATAAACACACTGCTTGTAGGCCTTGGAACAATTCTCATCATTTTTTCCCTTTTTCTTTGAAATGTTGTATTAATTAAACCTAATTAAGACATAATATCTGACATAAAATGTTTTTTTCCTCATGATCATTCATTAATTGTGTCTTTGATATTGCTTCACAGTTTAGAATTTTAATTTTATTGGGTGAAATTAAGGTGTCAGCATGATTGCTTTGAAGGTACATATCTTTAGGCCTTCTAATGCTGAGAATTAAGGAGAAGAGTTTGTTACCTTTCTTGGTTAGCTATAAGTATATGCAGTAAATTTCTTTAAATTCCAATTTTTAGTGAACTTCATTATTTTGGTTGAGCTGATCTGAAGGTAGAATCGACCACCCTTTTAATTCTTTTTACCTCAGAAACCTTGTTTTATAGCAGAAGAGCAATTTATCTTCATGAATTCATGTAGTGTTCTCTGTGTTGGTGAATTAATTGTTAGTCAGAAATTGCATGTTATATTGTCTTGTATAAAGCTGTATAGGTAAGCTAAAAGTTTTGCTGCCTTAAAGCTATGGCTGCACTCTGAAAAAACATTCATGTCCAGCATTTGTGCTTTCTTGCTAAACATTTATATACTTTGCATAAATGCTTGCAGGGGATAAAATTGTAGTAGGTGTTTCTCTTGGCACTCAAGTTCTTACCAATTTTTGAAGTGCATGTTTTTCTTTTCTTATGCTTATAAATTATAGTTCAATTATTTGATTCCAATAATATATTAAATAATATTGAGATATATATTGAAAATTTAAACAAATAATAACCATTTTAGTTTTGTTGAATATCAGTATAGTAGTAGTAGTAGTAGTAGTTTTAAATTAGTAGACAAACATGGTCTATTGTTTCTTAATAGGTAGAAAGCCCAAAGGATTGCTATTTAAGTATTTTATCGATTCAAGCCCAAAGATGTGAGGTGGGGAAGACCTGAAATATCCAAATGCAAGTCATGGTTGTGGATGTGTTTGGATTTAATGGAAGTGAAAATGGAATTTACATTACTTATGTAAATGAGATGTTCCACTTAACTTTACTTTTCTACTTTTAGTATTTTTCACATTCAAGAAAATATATATATATATATATATATATAATGCAATGTCACTGTGATTGGTATCCTTAATAATCATATGATCAATTGCTATATGGAATACTTTGAGCAAAATTTTGGGTTATATTTAAAAATCTAAGCTTTATCTAAACTTTTTGTAATTTTAACTTTTTCATATAATATTGTGTATTTTCATAAGATTTGTTTTAGAAAAAGATTAAACCATTAAATTTTATTTTTTATTATTCATGAGAAAAAAGAAAATTCAAAAAAAAAATTAAGACTACTAAGCGGAGTTTATCCTATTAATGGTTTGTATATGGTTTTTTATTGGGGAAAGGAAAATTATACACTAATTAATGAGTCAAATGTTCGGTATAAATGATTTGTATATGAGTCAAGTCAAATGCATGCTTGGTGCAAATAACTTGTATATGAGTCAAATAATCGGTGCAAAATGACTTGTATATGGTCAATATTAGAATATGTTGTTTGCTGACCCAATTTCTGTCCCTTGAAGAATAATCCGACTTTTCCCACTCTAAAGCAACCTTGAAAGCAAAAGGTTGGCCCTTCATTTCCTGGATGGTTCTTTTTAAGGATTGAATTCATCCATGGATAAACTCATGCAAGTCCATAAATACTACTATTTTTACTATTTTCTTACTTCCTTCCCACTAACTTCATGGCCGCCAAGATAAACTTCACCTGTAAAGGAAATTCTTCACAATCCCTTCTTTGGATTTGCCAATTTTCCCCTTTCCTTGAGGAAGAAAGTCAAATTTGTTGAAAGAATTGGACCCCAAGGTTTCCCAAAAAAGATACCATTTTTTTTATCATAATTTAGTAGAGTTTGGATTCAATTTAGATATACTCCCAACTTTTCTTTTAATTGATTGGCTTTGGGTTTATCAACAAAGAAAAGTTTACTTTTGCTTTACATTTTAACATCACTACCTTATAGTTTTTATCAAAACATTTTTTTTTATCTTTGATCATTATTATTTTAAACATTTTATTAAATAATAATTTTGGTATAACATTTTATTTTAATAAGTTTTGATGAAAAAAATCAAAATGTGGCAAATTAATTTCGATAGAGTATTATTTTATTATTAAAATAACTACATTATTACTAAATTAATTATTATCATGCCTTTCGAAGTTTGTATTGTTTTTAATTTTTCTTTCAAATGAAAACAAACAAATTCATGATAAAAAAATTTGTATTTGTTATACTATCAAAGTATAGTGTTTATACCTTATTAATTAATAAATGAACTTAAAATGGAAAACACTTAAAAATAAATATTTATAATTTTAAAACTATTTAATTTGAATTTTTTTAATTTTTACTATTATTTATTTATAATACGATATTTTATAATTAAGTGATAATATATATATATATAGATTGTATTGATTATAAGTCAAATATAATTTCAAAAAAAAAATGAATTATTGAGGTATTTAACTTTTAGTGAAATGTAAGCATCAACACTACATCAACTGTAAAAGTAAAAACTACCAACTAAATAGCAGTATAAAAACAACCTTTTGGGACAAAATCCTAATCTCCCCACTTCCCCAACTGTCCATATTAACTGCCAAACATGCCTTACCCTCCACTGGCGTGAAACCTTCCTCTTTCTTCTTCCTAAATGGCTTCATCCCAAGACTCTCAGCCTTTCCACTGGCACTACGCCGAGCTCGAAGACCGCGACTTCCAAATCCGAGGCCGAACCCTCTTCTTCATCATCGTCCTCTTCTCCTTCGTCCTCGTCTTCACCCTCATCTTCGTTTACTCCCGGTGGATATGCAGTTTCCATCGAGACAACAGTAGTACCCGGTCCCCGACCTCCCACGCGCCTCCACAGCCTCGCCCGGAGCCTCGAGGCCTCGACCCTGTCACCATCAATGCCTTGCCGATAACCATGGTCACGCGCGGGAGGAAGTCGGCGGCGGCGGCGGCGGTGGCGCTTGAGAGTGAGTGCTGCATCTGCCTCGGAGTCTTTGAAGATGGCGAGAAAGTTAAGGTTTTGCCTGCTTGTCAGCATTCCTATCACTCCGAATGCGTTGATAGGTGGCTCAGTGCTGAGTCGAGTTGCCCACTTTGTAGAGCTTCTCTCCGAGCTGAATCAGAGCTTCATCAGATTCCTGTCATTGTAACTCAATAACATCATCAACAACAACGACAAAAAAGGAAAAAAGATTTTTTTCTCTGTAAATTATATTTGTTTTATATAATCTGTTTCCACTAATTTGTGCAAAGTTTTTCTTTTTAATTTTATTATCTGTTCTAGTTTTTTTTCTTTGAATGGAAATTCCATGTGCTTGATGAATTTGCTCAATGAATTATTTAGTAACGGACGAATTAGTTTGTTCGTTTGTTGCCTTTTTGGCCTTTTCAGGTGGTTGTTGTTGTGAGTGGAGAAATCAAAGTTATGCTCTTCCCTTCTCTCACATTCAATACCATCATTAAACAATTTAGGTAATTAATTTGAGTTAAAAATCTATGATATTGTTATAATAATATCGAAAATATTAATCCCTGTCTATAGACACTTGTTAACAAGACCATTAATCCATGTTTACATACACTTATTATTGTTATTTTAGTTTAAGATCATTAATCTGTGTTTATAGACGCTTGTTAAGAACACTAATCCCTGTCTACATATGCTTATTATTGTTATTTTAGTATCGAAAATATATTAATCCATGCTTATAGACATTCGTTAAGAATTTCAGACGCGGTATTTATTTATAAAACGAATAATTTGGTATGATTTATGAAATGAAATCCCCTTCATTGACAAAAATTTTGTGAACAAGATGGAGGCTATGATATTTCCCTCTCAAATGCTACTTTTAAGAGAAATGCTTCTGATGGACTGCATTTAAAAAGGGGCATCTAAACTTAGACATGAACTAAGATATGAAGCTGACAGATCAACTGCAAAGGGGCAGAGTGATTACCAATTGTCCAGAAATGTTTCCCACCGGATCCAAACTTTCCATCAAGGAAAACAAACATCAGGAAGTAGACACATTGTGCCATTGTTGTTGCATTGGACATTAAACCAATATTATCACTGTTGGGTAGTTCAAGCATCTGGCTGAAACTAGCTAGGATTGTGATGTTGGGTTTTTTTAATAAGTTTGTGTTTCGTTTCCACTTTCAACCAGATGATGTATTTTAACCCCTTGAGATCATAAGATTCTTTTTCTTTATGCCTTTGCATGAGCAAAACCCCCCAAATCAGAATTGCTAGCTTGGATGGTTTGGGTGTCAATGAAACTGGCTGCGGGCTGCTGGCTGCTGGCTGCTGGCTGCTGGGTGCTGTCTGCACTCTCACGTCTCCAGAGAGTGATGGGTGTTTCTAGTTTGTGGGGACAAGCGGTGGGTGAATAGGCAACTCCATTGATGCATTTGATGTAAGATTTTTCCCATTATATGTAAAGTCCATTGAGGGTTGTCAAAGCATGAATATGGAAATGGGGGATGGCAGTATTCATGTATTTGTTCATCAAAACAGCTCTTTTTTTTTTTTTTTCTCATCTGGCTAGAAAATAGAATGACATGCTCATATAAAAAGCTTATAATTTGTGAAAGTAAGCAGCAAATAAAGAACTCTACTCTAGTTAGGATGCATGGTGGAGATTTAGTTTGATACCTTCTAAGGTGTTAGCTTTTTCCCTTAACTATGCTTTAGTGGTTATGAAGTTGTTTTCAATCTTATGTGCCGTTAATCACACACTAATGATTGATGTTACCCATTATTTGCATGTGGAGATCTATTAAAAAATTTGTGTTGTTGAATGGATAAAGTTTAATTAAAGAAAGTGCATGAGAGAGACTATCACATCAAAAATAGGAGCACTTCGGTAAAACTATGAAAAGAAAATAATATATTACTCATCGTTTCTAAATATTTGTTTCTCTTTTAACTTTTACAAAGATCAAATTTTTTTTAATTTTGATATATTTTATATTAAATTTGAAATTTGATAATATAATATATATGAAAAAATTTTAAAAAATTATAAATAAAATAAAAAATAATAATATTAGGTTTTTAAAAATGAAAAAAAAAACTTATTTTGTGACATTTAAAAAAATAACAAAGAAAATAAGATGGAGAAAGTACGTGAGGTTTTTTTTAATAAACAAAGAAAACGGGGCGACCAGGGCCACAACTGGACTTGAGATAAAAGAAAACTTGTTTTTGGGCTAACCTGAACCCAATATAAAATCTTAAAGTCTAAGGCTCAGGCCTTAGCGAACGGGCTTGGAAAAGCCTTTAGGGTTTTATACTTAAGTATCTCTATATATATATAATATCAAAGGCTGGCTTCTGTCCTGATGATATCTAGCCGCAGCCTCTGTTTGAAGAACATCAAGCCAGAGACTTTGAAAAGACCAATTTCGAAGCCCCTTTCACCATGAGAGCTAAGGTGAGAAGATCAGTCTTTGAAGCATCATTTGCTTTTGATCTTTTAAATTTTTTTTCTGATTGAAATATGGATATGGTGTTTCTGTTGTTGTAATTTCAGTGGAAGAAGAAGCGTATGAGGAGGTTGAAGAGGAAGAGAAGAAAGATGAGACAAAGATCTAAGTAGTCTTCTTTAGAGCTAGTAATTGAGTCTTCTGTCTTTTAGATTTCAGTTGTTTTATGGGAACCTTTTTGTTAAAGGATTAAAGTTGTTTCCTTTTTTATTTCTATGGTTTAGTCTTGTATTTTTGTTGAACCATTTTCATCTACTGGAAAAATGTTATTGAGTTTCTGCTTAAAGGTCTATGCTTTTGGATTTCAATTACTTGATGGGTGTTATGCTAAAGGTAAAGTAGTCTTTTAGCTAATTTTTATATCTACAAAAATTGAAGATTGTGATAAGAGATTGATTGTAGTGAGCATGTAATGTCTAGGTGGATGAGATTGGTCTTTGCTGTCTTAGGAAAGATACTTGGAGCTGTGAAATGGGTAATCGATGATTATGTTTGCCATGAATATAGAGGGCAGTTTGTGCTCAAATTGGAACCAATCCATTGTTTTGTTGCATGTACCTTCCATGGTGAGAATCATTGCTTGGGACCGAGCAGGACATGAATGGCTCAAACACTCTTGATCTTGAACCTATTCAAAGCTGGGTCTTTGTGCAGTGTAGGCTACAAGAAAAGGTTGTATGCCGCTGGTGTCTGGTTTGTCATTTGTAAGCTTGGTTTTCATGAGAATCAATCTTTTAATAAACTATCTGCCTGATTCCTTTATTTGTTTGTGGTGATGTTAACTTTGAAACAATTGAAAGTTGTTGCTTGAATGGAATGAATCAAATCTTTTTACACTCCTACTTTCAGTCTTTGGGAAGGTCATATGCTGCTGATAACCAAGGTTACAATCCATGGTTTATGTCTGGTTTATCATTTGTAGTTTGGGTTATATGAGAAAGTAAGCAGTCCAAGGTTTGAAATGAGAAACAATTAAGGTTCTTTTCAGCCGTAGTTTGTGAAATTATTAATGTATGGCAGGGATTCTGTATCTACGCCTAGCTCCAGCCACTGGCATAATTTGCTTCAAAGTTAAAAGATGGCATCAATCTAACGCCAAGCGCACGATACATGCTCTGTATCAGCTATGGGAGCTGACCAGGATCGTTTCCAGCGTTTCTCATGGTTGCATAAAACTAAACCTTGTTTCATTACATCGTTGGAAAACGTATCAATTCCGCCATGGAAAGTCTGAAAGGGAGGAACAAGAGATGTTCACTGAAAATGAATCTGAGCTCTTCGTAGTTCTGCAAACTCTTGTCGTGAATTGTCGGATTTGTCAGACATATCCAACCAAACCTTAACTCAATGTCTGGACTGCATAAACTCAATGTAACTGCAGCTTTTGCATTGTTTAAATTATACTTTAAAAAACCCGAATACTAAAGGTTAGCAACTGCATGCTTCAGTGATATCTGCTCCAATGGGAAAATGATCATCTTCCATGATCATTAGTTGCAAGTCCTGGGTTACCCATTGAAAGCTACAAACTAAAGCAATGGAAAAACAATGAAAAAGAGAAAAGTTTTAGAGATTTATTTAGTAATATAAGAAACTAAATAGTTCTATGGATTTTGATCAATTCTTAATCTGTCTATGTAACTCCTAACCTCCTCTTTTATCATACGTTGCATGATGGTCAACAAGCAAGTCTCCTTCATCTCCACCCTACGTTTCTCCTCCTCTCCACCACCACCACCTCCTCTGCCACCGCCTTCCTCATCTCTTTTCACCACCTCTTCCTCCTCCTCGTCTTCCACCTTCTCCTCCATGTGTCCCGAGACCACGCTCTCCCCCGGCGGAGATAACGTCAGCAACGTCTTGGGCCCCACGAACTCTACATTCTCATGCACCTCCACTCGTAAGCACTGCCTCTTATTCCCCGAGTCAGACTCGGACGCGTCCTGACTGCTCCACCGTTTCACCGCTGAGTTGTTCGACTCCGACGACCCTGACGACAAGTCAGCTGCTCGTTTCCGACGTAAAGTCGAGTTCCAATGATTTTTCACAGCGTTATCCGTACGTCCGGGCAGTTGCCTAGCAATGGTGGCCCATTTGTTCCCATGAGCGGCGTGCGCTCGGATTATAACAGCATCCTCCGCGGGCGTAAACGGACGGTGTTGCACGTCGGGGCTGAGTTGGTTGCACCACCGTAGGCGGCAAGACTTGCCGGATCGTCCAGGAATCCCGGAGCTTATCATTGACCAGTTCCTCGGACCATGTTGCTCCACTAGCCTGATCAAGTTAGCATCTTCCTGTGGGCTCCATGAACCCTTCACACGATCACCACCTTTGATCATAACTGAAAAACCAAAACAAAAGCCAAAAAAAAAAAAACTAAAATTAAATCGAAAATGTTCTACCCTTCTTTATTTCAAGAAGAGAAAGGGATGAGATTTTTGTAGAGAAAATAGGGTTTATAAGTTAAAACGGTTTTGGAAAGGGTTGTTGGCATGAACCGTAAAATCGCTTTGTTGAACTAACGACTTTGAGCTACGTATTAGCAGTTAGTTTCTGTTTCATTCGAGATATTAAATAAATAAATAAATTTTTTATAAAGAATTTTAATTTTTTTTATTTCAGTTGAGATTGTTATTTATATTAGGTAGGGTTGGTTTGAAGTGGAACGGAAGTTATAACTTCCGTTTTTGAAATATATTTATGAGAAAATTACAATTATGAAAAATGAAATAATGAAAGTTAATTAAGTTCTTTTTTTTGTTTTATTTTATTAAAATTAATGGATTTTTTTTAATTTTTGATTTTTTGAATGCAAATTCAAGTAAAGAAAGGAGTAACGAGTGTAATTTAGAGAAGGAGAGGTTACAAATTTGAATTAATTAAGTGTAAGTGCGTTAATTTCTCTTTTTCTCTCTCGAGATATTAATACATAAATGAATAGATAAAATTTTATTTTATTTTTATTTTAGTTCAGTTTGTTGTTTGCATGTGTGGAGTTGGTTTGAAGTGGAAAGGAAGTTATAACTTTCCCTTTTGAAAAATATTTAAAAATAAATACAGTTATGAAAATGAAATAATGGAAGTTAGATTTCTTTTTTTTATTATTTGAATAAAATTAATGGAAGAGAAGTATGTAACTGTAATTAAACAATCGAGATAAGTTGGTAACTGTAATTAAAAATTATGATTATGATAATTACCCAATTTGAGTGCTATGAAAGGGTAAGGGAAGAGTGCTTTGAAATGTCAACTTCGGACAAAAAGAATGCACAAAGTGAACAAGATGATTGGCAATGGCATTACTAGACTACATATACCAAATTTGCAAGTGTGGGTTTTCCTTTCCTTTGTCCATTTAATGCATTGAGAAAGAAAGGTACAGAGATATACCAGGTTGGTCCAAGAAATGGAGATTGGGGGTTAAGCAGAATAGCTGAATTGATCTGTCATCATCAAGTCTACTGCAAAGAATGCTCATATTCCTTCATGGTTGTCTATTATAGCTTTCAAAAATGGTGGGGGATGGAAAGGGAAAACCATTGAAAAACCAACATCAGGATTTGATGTTGTGCTTGATGAGGTAAAAGTAGTGTTGCTTGTCAGGAAGCTAAAAGTGGTCACAGCCAGGAAATCCACTTAAATCTTTATTGGAAAACAAATGATGATTTTTGCGTGTTTTTTGTGGTTTATTTTGATTTTTTTTCCTTAATTTGAGTAAAGGAAGTATTCGAATTTTGCTTTTTGAGTAATAAATCGTGTACCAATCATTTAGTCAAATGCTAAAATGACATCCTAAATGCAAGGATAAAGCATAGGGGAAGGGGAAAAATGAACAGGAAAAGAGAAACTGTTGCAAACTTGGAATGTTATTTGGGTATATCAATTTATTGTGTAAACTGAGAAGGCAAGAACAGCCTTTGCCTTTTGCTTCTGATGCGACAATTTGATCCAGCGGATGATGAAGCAATCCTGCTTAAAACTACATTCAGGGACTGTTTCAGAGTGCTGGGTGAAACACCCTGATCTTCACTGTCATCGTTGCAAAGGATCAAGTTGCTTTTCATTCTTCCACCTACACTAGAAATGTCAGCTTTAACCGTGCTTAGTCTCAGGCCTTTGAGGACTCGGATGAGCTCCGCAAACACTTCCGGCCGATCGTCGCAGCAAACAGAAGCCCTGATGAAGATCTTGTTGTCCTTGGTTTGTCTAGGATTGGTGGGGGGGCTTATGTTTTCAGGAAGATCACAATCTACAGTAACTTCATCAACTTCTGTCGGTATAGTGAAGGCCTTGCTGACTTCTGTTGCTTTTCTCTTGAGATCCTTCACATGCTCTATTGCACTTCCTAGCAGAGCTGCCTTATCCATCTGTACCACAAAAAAAAAAAAAAAAGATTTGACCTGTCCAAGTCTTCCACTTGCTAAATTTGCTTGTAAATCTGGATTGTTTTTTAGTTTACAGGTCCAAAGAGTAAAGGCATACTCATGGTATAGTTTTTGAGCAAAGTAAACCAACACAAAGGAAAAAACTGTGTGCCTGCAGAGAGTACCTTGTCAGACTTGGGAATCAGTTTCCTGAGAGCTGCAAGCTGAGCATTGATTCTGTCCCTGCGGCGTTTCTCAGCTTGGCTATGGCTCTTGGAAACAACTGTAGCTCTATCCTCTGCAACTCCTTCAATTGGTACTACCCATGAAGGGAAACCTTGACATTGAACTGAACTAGAGGCTGAAAAACGAGGCTCGATCGGCAGTGGGACTGTAAAGGAAGACTCATTGCTTGGTGTAGCATTGAACTCAGCCCAATTTTCACCTTCAGGCCAGCTAGAAAGGTAACAATTCTCCATGGGAAACTAAACGGAAAAGAGTTCTAAAAATCCAACAATCTGGAAAACCCGCCACCCCCCTGCTTTTATTAGGCATCTAGAGATACTGTTTCTTGAGCTAATAATGTGTGATCTTCATATTCCGATGGTGATTGGTGTGATATCTTGTAACTTTTGATTGGTCAAATGGAAAATCCTGTTTGGCGTTATGCGGCTGTCACCTCCAACAAGGATGGATTTTCGATAAACTTTATCAAGCAATCCGAACCTTTATAGATCATGAAGCATGGAGAGAGAGAGGAGAAAAAAAGGGTTGTGCTCTGGCAGAGCATTAACTGCAATGCTTGTCAAAAATGGACAACAGAGAGAATTGTGCGGAAATAAATGGGGGCAGAAAGATGATTGTTGGAGCCGCTGTTCAATCATGGATTGACTGTTTAACAGTGCTAGATATCTAGAAAAGAGCATCTTCTTTGATCTATAAAGTCTTTACACTTATCTGTGAGAAATCATAACAAGTTTGGATTGGTGGAACTTGTCCCTGTTTAGCCTTTTGCTCCCTCATACTTATCTATTGAACTGTTCCTCCTTTTTCTTTCTCCTTAGAGTGTAAAAAAAGGTGCCGTTGAACCCACAAATGAACTGCTATGGTGATGGCTTTCCTACTTTGTGTTATTTTCATCCATCCATCTACTTATCCATGGTGGTGGCTCTCTTTTTGTTCTTCTAATTTGTTACCTGTTTAGACTGAGTAATCCTGGTACTTATCCCTGATTCTTATCTATTCAACTGTTCCCCCTTTTTCTTTCCTCCCAACACTGAAAACAAAAGGTGCCATTGAACCCACAAATGAACTGCTATCCATCATTCTATCCATGGTGGTGGCTCCCTTTTTCTTCTTTTAATTTGTTAACCCAAAATTAATCTTTGATTGCGCATTGATATCAGAACCTGTTTGATCTGAGTAATCCTGGATTCTTATCATGAGAATTGTTTCAAGTGTTTAGGGACAAGGGAGTTATGCCCCATAGATAATTGTCTTTGGTGTTTACCTAGTTTGTTCTACCTTCTTTACCTAAGTTTCTCTCCAAGTAAGGTATCTTTTTTGGTCACCTTCCTTGTCCTCTCTCACTCGATTCTCTGTGTTTGTAAGATAGTCCTGGCGTCCTGCACAAGCAAACAAGGTGGCTTAAATTACCATCACCAGCTAGTCACAATGTAGGACCTCAATCACACTCAAATTGCATCTCATCATAAAAGACTTTTAAAGATTGACAGGACCTCTGATCAACCACTCCTCTTTGCAAGTTCTCCCCAGGATTGTGTGGTGCCAATAATTTTGCTTCCCCTTCCTGTTACCTCCATCCCACTGCTTCGAGAGCTCAAGGTTTTTTTTTTTTTTTTCGTCAGCAAGCATCATGAGAAAAATGTGCAAAAAATGTAGGCGCATGTTCCAAAATGTACTTAGCTGCAAAGGGTTGTCAAGCAATTTAATGTATCAAAGCAGTATTACCAATAAGCAAAGACCATTGTTTATGAGTAACTACTTCTGAGCTGCTAAAATAGTGCTAGAATCACATGTTTATCAAGCTTTTGTTCATTCCAACAAGAAGGACAATTACAGGTTAAGCTGATGAATTCGAAAAGACTAGCAAACTGCTCAAACCGGAAAAAGATGTGTACTTGCATCTGCAAATCTCATGTAAAATGAGTCCATTATGTTGGACAGAGTGGTTTAACATGTAAAATATGCACTAAGCAGACCAACGAAATATGAAATATAGGGCCCTTACGGGATATGAATCAATCAGTGAGGAGACAAATGGGGCCATTGCACCATAAGTTGGGCAGTTTGATAGCAAGCAAAGATCAAATTCGACACGTTCTCTAAAACATGCTTCATTGGTTATAGACACTTCAAATTGGATTTGTTAGGTACAGAGAGGCTTCCGGGAAAAAGGGTGACTTCAACACCAAATCCATATCCAAACAAAGCATATACCATATTTCATTTTCAAATCCAAAATGGCCACACTAGACCGAGCACCATGGCTCTAAATCCTACCATAAGGCTAACTGGCAGTAAAGTCACTCAATCCAGCAGGACATTCAACAGCTCCTGGTAATATCTCAAGGTAATTCAGTTCATTCATAATTACATCATAGAACTGCAGTTGAAGTACAATAAATTATTGAAAATCCAAGAATCAACAGGATATAACAACCGGAAATTGGGGCAATTACAATACTTGGTTCAGGAAAAAGGAGCTGTGTACCCAGTCCTCTATTCCAAGGAAACAGCATCTCAGTTCAATTGAATGGGTTAATGCCATCTTTATTGGCTGTTTAGCAACACTTAAGGAAATTTCATTGCTGCAGGTGACACACAAACATGCTAGCTAATATTCTAGTAATAAAAACATCAGAAACAAAACTCTTCCTAAAGTTATTAACAGTTAATGAGAAAGTACAGACAAAAGGAGATTCAGAGGCAGCATTTATTGCCAAAATGAACTAAGCTCAGAAGTTCTAGGAATTACCTGGCTCTTGTCATATTAATTTAACTACTTGGGTTAAAATATTCAAAGGAAAAGAATTACAAACGTATACCAGGCAGAAAAGGTTTAGCATTGATAATAAACATCATCCACACAATTCCTTGTACATTCGTGTATAGATGGCTCATCAAAAATAAAATTTTTGCTACGAGACAGTTGGGCATCTGCAATACCTAAATCATACATGTTATCTTCAATGATGTGTCAAGGAGCTAGGTTATCCAACGATGCAGAACCAGGTTGCCCTCCACCTTAGTACTCATTAAAATGTATGGCCCCAACTTTCCATACTATGTAAGTTGTCGTGAACATGACTGTGCTGATAAATACAAATGAAAAGATGATGAGAAAGAGATCACTACCCCCTGGAAACTGAAACGTGAGGCCTTGCTTCGGCAAACCTCGCTTGCTGTCATCAAACAAATTTGTAGGTGCTTCTGGAAGGCGAGATCTTTTCTTCCCTTTATCACTTTCCCTCAGAGCATCTAATACTTTACTGCCCATCTCTGATTTTGATGGCTTTGACTCTGCATAACGACTGAGGACCCGAGCTGCCCTTAACCTCTCTTTTGCTGTTAGTGGTGCCTTTTTTGTTGTGGATTGCAAGCCAGGAGACAATGGTGCCTCCTGCTTCAGATTTGACGAAACCATTGAACCATTACTAGTCTCAGAGGTCTGAGACGGAGATTCATTATCAGCATTAGTTTCCAACAGGCCATTTCCTCTAGGTGAATCCAATAATGTGGGTTTCAGAGCTGCAACTTGATTATCAGAAACTGGCCTCTCAGCATCTCCAGAACCCTTAACACTGCTGTTGGCAGCTAGTCGATCACTGTCTGCAACTGAAAGACACAATCCCCATCTTTTTTGCTGTATATGTCCCCTGGAGCCATAAATTTGCAAGGGAAATGTGATGGGGTTCGCCTTAAGTGCCGAAGCTCCAGCAGAGGATCTCGAGGCATGCTGATATTTAGCCTGCAACTTTAATTGGGGAAACACTTTTGTAAATAATCAAGGGGATACAGTCACCAAAATATCTAAAGAATAAACTACAACAAATTCAAAACATAAAGAAAAAAAAATCACAAACAGATATGCTGCTCAGTCGAAATACTCAATAAAAATATAAATATATACAAAATGCTTGATTGGAATGAAAAGAAAAAAACTACTACCAGCATAGAAACATGCAATCTCTGACATTGGAATCAAAATTTACACTGAACTGATAATACATAGATCCTAATTCTCCACAAAGAAAAAACTGTCTAAGTTTGCAGATGCATGAACTCAATAACTTCGCATTCTATAACTACATTACTTTACTTAAAACAGGCCAGGATCAATGTTAGCACCAGGAAAATACAACCCAACGAAATAAATGTATACTACAACCAAAGAAAATGAATCAGGCTAAAAACAGATTGACTAAAACATATTCTTTTAGGATTAATCTACTTTTCTTCCTTTATTTCTTTCTGTTTGCTTAGATGCTCCAAAAGTAATCTACTGCTTCTGCCAACTTAAGTTTTTAGCTCCTAGAAAGGCTAAGAAGCTCAAAACAAGAGAACCCAGTTCGCAAAAACTGCTGCCATACACAATCAAAACCATGTTTCCATGGAATTAAAACAACAAAAGGGCTTTATAAAAACAAAATAAATAAACCCAAGAAACTGTGTAAAAAGCATTCAGAGAGAAATGAAAAGGCAAAGTGGAAGTGAAAGAGAGAAAATAATTTAGTTTTCTTTTACCTTTAAATTGAAGCCCAAGACTGAGTTTAGAGAAATAGCCATGCTTTGGTGGCAACCATAGAGGAAAGAAGAGAATCTAAAAGGCGCGACCTGTGGTTTTTTGTGGCGATGAAGTAACGAAATCTAAGAGATCGAGCTGTTTGATTTTAGCACCACCGTCTTTAAATGCGCGTGAAGGCCACGCCCTTATCTTCTTCTTGTTTTTTTTTTTTTGCCCTTTTGCTTTAAAATTTGTCATTGATGATTTATCTTGCTTCTTTTTATTTCAATTAAATTACAAAAATTATTTTTTAAAAATAATAATAATGTGTAAGAATATTATTTTTTTAATTCTGTATGATTTAAAGGTAGCTATAGCTATAAATCATTTGACATTGGGTGAAGGTATACACATGGTTAACATCTCACCAGTTTGCCAACCACAAGGAAAATGGAGGGGAAAAAATTGAAGGAAAATTATTACACTAGAAGGAAGAAAATTCTCATTCAACAAAACTGGTAATCCTTCAATTTTGCTTAGAATCAAAATTTCAGTATACCTATTTTGTTTGACAAAGGTTTTGGTCAACCTTTCTATAATGGCAGGATTGGGAGGGTGAAGAACCCCCAATAAACAACAAGAATTTAAACCAGAACTTCTCTATTCTTTGTCAGTGTGATTCTGGTGTAACTCTTATCACTAGGAAGAATGACATAAGATTGGTCGGATAGCGGCTTTGAAGTCATCATAGAATCTTTGCTCGGAAAATCTGTTGGCTCTTCTCCTTGCAGCTGCAGCTATCTTGAGCCTTTCAGACTCGGGCATCCTTATGATTTTCAGGATTGCATCTGCATATTCTTCCACACTTAGAGCAAGAAATCCTGTTTCTTGCCCATCTTCGTCTAAAACAATGTCCATTTTGGGGCCAGCAGAATTATGAGCTGAAGAAGGGAGCAAGAAAATTCAGTGCCATGTAAAAACATTTTACAAACAGAAAAATCCGATCTGAAAGTGAAATATCATTTGGAATACTCACCGATAGGAATGGCTCCTGCAGCCATGTACTCTACAACACAGATTCCGAAGTGCTCATCTATCATTGAGTGAATTCCTGCAACAGCACCACCTAAAAGTCTTACCAAGTCCCTGCATAACATACGAAATTAATGAAGCTAAGAGTCAACTAAAAAAACATACATGCTAATAATTGCTTTAAAACATATCTAGGCACAGATAAGCTTTTGACATCTCATAAAAGCACAATGCTTGATCAAGACTTCCGCAATGTGATATATTGCAGCTATGTAGCTGCATATATAGTAGATTCTCTGCTGACCATAAATTTTTGGATGATTTCATTCTGACAGAATATCAAACCAAATTAGATGACTCAGCTCATTTGCCAGTACCTATACATCAAATTTTTATGGAATTCCACATCCTCAGTAATGTTCAATTGCACTGCTTTATCTTTCAAGTTCTGAAGTCTTTCCTCATCTGATTTATTTCGACAACTACCCACAAACTGGAGCGTAGGTCTTGGCAAGTCTTTATCTAATTTTCTGATGGCAACTGAAAAGGCCTCAAGTTGAAGACCATGTGCCTGAGTTAAAAGAATCAAACTGTAAAGAGTTGCTACAATTAATCAAGGTCCCAAACTTGAGACACAAGAACTGTTGTACCTTTAGCTTGAAGTTTATGTAAGTATGCGCACCTTCTCTGGACGAAATTGAGAAACAGATATAATTTTTGGAGTTTCCATGGCTCTTTCCAAAGGAAGTGCCTGTTCAGATGTAAATTGGTAAGAAATTATAAATATTGGCATAATATATGACAAAAATACAAAATGTACTCAGATTGTGATGAAGAATGAGAAACAGAACCTGAAGTCCTGAAGTATCACAAGGTGGATAAACTCGCTTAGTACGCTCAGGAGTTCTCCAAAGCTTCTCAATGTGAGACTGAGTCCATGAAGAGTTTACCATTACAAGATGTGCACAAGAGCCCACCATTCCATATATCCTGCTAAAAACCGTATAATAGATAATTTTGCACTGGGATAACCACGTGCTGCCACAAAAGGATTATGTCAGGATCTAGATAACAAGATGAGAAGCCAGATATATTGCCAAGGCCTAGTCAGACCATTAGGCTACTCTATTAACAAACTACATTACCGCCATTTATGCAGATCCATTTTCTGCCAATTCAAGAAGAATGGTAGTAATACTAGTGTTGAACCAGGAAATACAAAAGATATTTAAAGTTAACAGAAAATAAATGACAGAATAAATCCAATATAGTTTTAGACAGACAATACACATATCCACAACTTCGAATATGGCAATTAATAGTCAAGAATGCAATCTAACAATCACTGATTCATTGCAAAAAGCATAAATTCGACAAGTAGAAGAAAACCTCTGATGTAGATGATACACATATCCACAACTTTGAATATGGCAATTAATAGTGAAGAATGCAATCTAACAAACGCAAAAATTCAGCAAGTAGAAGCAAACCTCTGATGTAGATGATACACGCAAAACTGTTAAAGTTTTTCAACATGTGATCATTACCAAAACGAGCTGAAAATTAGTTTGAAACAAGACAACACCCGTAAACTTCCAATGCAACCAGTGACAGTTCAATAGTTCAATCTAACAATCTACGACATACAAATTCCAATCACTAAAGATTGGTAAAACGAAAGTAGAAGCAAACCTTCCAGCAATTAAGGCATCGTTATTGTACATGGAGCTTCGTTGACGAACACGAGAAACCATGTCTAAACTGATAGTAGGATAATGAGTATAGCAAATAACTTTGCATCCGAATAAACGAGCAATTGGGTATGTAAAAGCATAACCACTCGTATCAAAATAATACAAAGGTGTAAACTTGCTCAAAGCTTCCCAGGACAAATAAACTGAGCCCAAGCTTTGCCCAATCATTGTAAAGTGTGGGTACGTTGTTTCTTCAATCCATTTCCTTTTATTCAAATGCACCACCTGAAAAATTAGCATAATTAGGGGAAAAAAAAGAGATAAAAGGAGGTTTTTTTTTTAATTTGAAAGGAAAATACTTTTGGGGGATAAAGGAGGTGGACGCCGAAGCGATCGGTGGCGCGTGACATTAAGGATTGAGAGGAGGCGTCGTGGTCGCCGGTGAAGATAACGGAATCGAGGTCTGGGTTTTGTTCCTGGATGGCTTTGACGGCGCACCAAAGGACTCTCTCTCCGCCGCCGCCATCGTTGGTGTAAGGATGGAAGTATCCGACTGCTCTTTTCTTGTTTCTTCGGCGGTTGAGAATCTTTGAAGCGAACAAAAGGATCGTAGCGAGTGGAAGAGAGATTAGAGACCAAGAAAGAATCCAAGTTATCATGATCTGAAGATTTTTTCTTCTTCTTTTCTCGAACAGAGATGGAGAGAAGGTCTTCGGAGTCGACCAAACGAAGGAGAAAGGAAACAGGCGAAAGGCTAAAAATATAAACCAACAATAGAAACGACGTCGTGTCAGTGAAGGGAGATTGGGAGAGTATCATTCGGTCTAGAGCTGTGGCAACAAGTCCAAGTCCATGAAAAAGGACAAAATTTTAAAAATAAAGAAAATTCTAATTAAAAAAATTATATTTGCTTTCCTGGCAATAAACTAGTAAAAAGTAAGAAAATTAAAATTATTTTAATTTATTTTCTGACATAGAAACAAATATAAGGGAAAAAAATTTTGAATACAATTTTTGTGTTTTTATCTATTTAAGAATCAAATTATATACAATTTAATGTTAGACCTTATCAACTTTTTATTTTTTAAAAAATAATACCTCATTAATGAAATGTCAAAATTTAATGATTGAATTGTGTATAAAAACAGTACAATATCAATACATTAAATATTAATTTATTTTTTCCTGTAATTACTTTAAACATATTAATAACATATTATTTAGTTTTACTTCCCAAATTATAGAATTTCACACTTCATAAATATATATATATATATATATATATATGATAAAACTATGTTAATTGCCTTTCTATCCCGTTCTTTCCCCATTCTGCACGAAATGATCGAACTGCCTGATCAAACGGAATTTTAAAATAAACATTTAGAAGTCTAAAATTTCTGTAAAATGAAATATAAATCAGAAAGGAAATTTTGTTTCCACTTGAATGAAAAGGCAAATAAACAAACAATGAGGGAAATAAAGTTTAAAGGAAAATATCAAATTCCGGAGTTATGATTCAGTGTGAAGTGATTTTGTATATACTTTCGGTCGATTCCGAAGACCGAGAAGGAAATAATAATACTACAAAATACAAATGCATGAAATCCTGTGCTTGCCCTCTGTGCCAGCAGCCCCAAAAAAAATGCCTCTTCTACAAAAAAGAATATTACAAAGACAATATCTCACACACCTAAAGCACAAAAATGGCATTATTCCAACTTGATCTTCATCTTCACCCCCATCAGATGAAGGAACGCAAAGAAAGTGAAAAAAAATATATGGAAGGCATCGGAGCCCTGCTGAAATGCCACTAATCGAAACTACGCTGTCGTCATTTTTCTCTCTTGAGCAACAACATGGATCCACAGCTAAGTAACTTCTTCAATCAAACAAAGCTGTTAAAGACTTAATAGCTGCCCATTGGTGGCATGCCGAAAGGTGGCATTGGAGGCATCCCCATTCCTCCCATGGGTGGTGGTGGCATCCCCACTCCTCCCATTGTCGATCCTCCCATACCTGGCATTGGTGGTGCAGGCAAGGCAAGAGGTAGTAACTGAGCGTACATGTTCTGCAAGAGAAGGCAATTTTAATCAGTTAGAAGATCGATGGATTCATCAAGAATATGTTTTGAAGAAAACAGAGTTGTGGTTTCGACTTCCGAAGCTGTTATACCTGTTGTGCGATCACCTCCTTCTCTTCCTGCTCTTTAGCCTTTTCTTCAATTTGAGCCTCAATCTTGTACTTGATAAGTTCGTCAACTTTGCCAGTATATTCACGGATAAACTGGAAAAATACAGAAATTAAGAAAGATGTTGAAAACCGAAAAAATCATGGTAAAATGGGAAGGCACGCTAAAATCAATCACCTAAGCCTTGCAGCAAGGCAACAATATGAGCCAGAAAAACGTAGCTAATAAAACCCGAATCAAATGATGACAATTAAAGAATCAGCAAAGAAATCACCTGTAACAGATATGGGAATGCAAAGTCAATCATATTGTTCATCCACGCTAGCTCAAGGGTAACATCTGGTCGGATTAAGTCATAACAAACAAAGAGGCATGATGCAAAACATTCCTTCTTGCCCTGAACAAAGAAAACCAACACAAAATTATATCCAATCCAAAATAATAACCAACACTACTGTGACAATACCTGAAGAAAAACCACCATAGTGCAAAAACAAGCACACATTAAAAACTTCACTTTCTATATCCTACAGTCTGGTTATTGACTACTATGATTTTATGCTAATACTTGCACCCTAAAAGAATAAGTGAGAGAAAGCAAACTAAGGTAATGAGGTGTACTCATTGACCAAGAAGGTCTAATGCTTTATACTTCGAAAAAATAACCATCTCGGTACGAACCATTATCAGTCACCATATTTTTATTTATATGTTTAGGAATGAGTTGAGTACCTGTTCAATGAAGTATACAAGCAACTCCTCGGCAAGTTCGCGGTCACCAGACTGTGAAGCTGTTTCCATTGCATCTTTGTAAAGGTTGTCTTTCTTCGACAATGCAATGGACTGCTTCCATCTGCCTGCCTTTTTGTAAATGTATGCGGCAACACGCCTCATCTCAAGCAGCTCATGTTTCTCAATCTATTCCAGCAATTTGAAACGTTATCAGAAGCCAACCTAGCAGCAAACAAAAATGTACAAACAACGGTACCTCACCTTTTGTGCAAGGCCAATCTGATCAAAATTATCGTGAAAGTCAATTGATTCTCTCAATCTATCATAATCTTCTTCCTCCACATAAATCTCATTCAATGCCTCATTTACTGCTGAGACATTGTTGCTCAGAACAGCAACCATGTATGGCTTCACAAGACGCAGATGACCAGCCTGAAATTCCAAAAAGAAATAATTGGCAACCCAAAATGAATTAAATGATACCAAAGCAAATCAGTAGTATTCATTTCCATATTAGATCATTTTCTGCCAAAATTTAACCTTTCTCATAATGTCAACAACACGTGTGTGGTCCACACGAAGTGCAAGCACGTTCAGCATGTCATTGATTAGATCAGGATGTTCTTGCAAGTAGAAATGGACAGCCTTGTAATATAGCTCAACATTCGCAACTTTGACTGCAATATCTTTGAACTGCATATGGTCCCATGCTTCAGGAGAGTGGTTCATCACAGTAGTAGCAGCATTATCAAACTCATCATATTGGATATACAAATAGGTAAGTTCCTTCCAGTGCTGCTGCTCATCACAAGCTCTTATTAGCTTGGGAATATTGAGACGAGTAGAGAATAATTTAATGTGCTCCATAAGCTTCTCTGGACGATATCTGGCATACAGCACTCCCAATTCAGTAAAGATCCCCATGTGTGCACGTTCCAATCCTAAACCACTCTCCATGAGAGAGATCAACTCATTGAAGCATCCTCTATTCTGATAGTATTCACTGACTTCTTCCAAGTCATCCACCTACAAAATTGACAACACAAAGGTCAAAATCATCATGCACAAATGGTCTCAACAAACAAACAAAATGAGAAGAAAAAGGGAACTGAATGAGCACACTTGTCTACAACTTCATTGTTCCAAAAAAAATGTAACCCAAAAATTCAACATGAAAGGAAACTCACTTGTACAATAATGTTAAGACCACAGATCTGTGCCAATCGGAATTCCTCTGCATCAACACAAGCAAAGCAAACCTCCTTCCATGTCTTGGCACTGTTTGCCTTTCGTGCTGCATCAACAGCACCCTGGAATTGTTTAAGCCTCACCAGTGTAACAGCCAACTTGGCCCAGTTAGATATAAATGCAAATATTATTTTTGCAGCTTCATATAGGTCTTCGTCAAACAAGCGATCACCAACATTTTGAAGATTAGCCACATTTGGCATGAGAATGAATTCTTCAATTTCACCCAATCTATCAATCTTTGCATAGGCATAAATAAGCTCACTGTCCACCTTGGGCTCCTTGACCTTCTGCCTAACCATCAGAAGGTACCTCACCAGATCAGGGTAGACATCACCATCCTCAGCAGCTTGGATAACGTCAAGGAATTGAGTAGCGTCATCTGCACGAATAAACGATTCAATTGCATCGCTCACCAGCCCCTCCCTCAGTTGTGCCTTGGCCACCTGACTCCAAACAGCATCTTCTTCAACTCGGAATGCAAATTCCACAGCCCGATCAATGCTTCTAATGTTATCCAATAAAACATTGACAGCCTGAACATTTAAGTTGAATTTTTTGAAAATTGCAAAAGCTTCTTCGTATAGTTGTGCTTCCACAGCCACTTCTCCAACAGCAGGTCCATCAAAATTATCTAGCCTATTGATATAATCCATAACTCTAGATGGATCTGCCTTAATAGCTGTCAAAATAAGTAGATTTTGCAGATTGAAGTTCCCACTGAATGCAGAGTTTTGGAGCACAATCTTCTCAAGAAGCTCAATCAGTTCATGGGGCAGGTCAGCAGTCATGAAAGCTTTAACAGCTGCAGAAACTTGTTCTGGACTCTTGCTTTCTGGCAAAGCAGTCGACACAACCTGATCAATTAGCTGTCTTCTATATTCATTTTCAGGATTTAGGACCTTCTCCCAAAGATCAGCATCCATCCTCTCAACAACATACCTGTTTTCAAAGTATAAACACATAAGCCACAAAAAACACAAAGATCCAATACATTATCATTAATAAGCTAAATAATTACATACCTGGCCTGCAATTTGAACAATGAGTTTTTATTTGTGACATTGATAAGTTCATCGTCACATTGTCCTCTTCGGTAAGCCACAACTGCCAGGGTGGGATCACGCTTCTCACAGTACTTACCCACAACCCGGGAATCATAGTAAGGGTTAGTTGTGAGGAAGTGCTCTGGATTGTTATTGCTATCAATGATGATTTTACCCAGAGCATTGTGGACATGCACATCTTGGCTTCCTTCACTTACAAGATGCTCCAAGAACTGTGTAAGTAAACGAAGTCGATTTCTGGAAACCACACAAGGAAAATGAGAATCACATGGTAATGATAGGAGGAAACAAGGACAGAAGATGCAGTAAGAAAATCACCTCTTCTCACATTCCTCCACAAGGGGCTCAACTGGAAGCAAAGAACGGACTGAGAGAATGAGACCCTTAATAAAATCTTCTGGGCATTCATCATCTAGCAACTGGCCCACTACCAAAGGAGCATTCCCAGGGTTCACCTATAAAAAGAAGCAAACAAGTTCTCAAGTACTTGAGATTAAATCAAATTCATGCAGTATGCCAATATAAATATCTAGCCGAAAATATCACATACCTTCTGAACATAACCTTCAATGTACCGGAGCATGTTGTTTGTGTAAAGGTAGTGAGTGAGATCAGGAACGAACCCAAATCGATCACAAACATTAATCAGGGGCCTAGCATCAGGAAGCTTGGCCTCCATCAGGAAGTTCTTTGTCTTTTCAGCATCATAAAAATTCGATTCCCTGGTCACACGCTCAACCTCCTTTATCTGTCCAGTTTTAGCAGCTGCCTCGATGTACTTGAAGTGTATATCAGGGTCCTCACTGTCCCATAATCGGTAGTGAACACCATAATAAGTACCATACTAGAATGGCTGCACAGTGAGCAATCATTCAAAGGAAATTTCTTGTTTGCTAAGTAACTTACCTTGAGCTCAAATAAGAACCCAGGAAAAAGTACAACCCTTCATATGACTTAAATTGCTCAAAAAGTTTTATGCAAGCATCAACACCCAACTGCTCACAATACTCCTTGGCAACCTGCAACGACACAACTTAGCCTTCGGTGATTTACTAAACATTATTAGCATAACAAAGTACAACATTATTTACCTGAACAATTATTTGAAGGTTGGCTCTTAGATTAACCAGCAAAAGGTCCTTCATGCACTCCAAAGCCCATTCTCGTGAAAGAGTACCAAAAAACTCAACAAGCGCCTGAAAATCAAAATATTATCAGAAAAATGACAGTAGGTTTTGAAGTCTCCAAGTTTACCGAGAAATATAGATAATAGACAACATGTACCTGTGGCTCAATAGCATGTGTATTCACAATGACACGTTTAACATCTGGCAACTCCGTGTAATGCTGCAGAAAAGGTGTTACATTTAGTCAAGGAGATACAATTAATTCAGTGTAGAAAATCACACATAATGCGATAAATACTAATTTCACTAAGATAATTACCTGCAGAGCTCGCACATAGAGACCAGCTTTCTCACAAAGTTGTGCAATTCGTGGACGATCATAGTGACTGAACATTCCATTTGCTAAAATGGCATCAGCAACATTTGGAAATGTTACTAGATTGATTTCCAGGACCTGCACAGAGTAGAATGTTATGGAACAAAGCATGTACTTTTCAAAAAAAAGAAACCAAATTTAGATTAGCTTAACCAGCACATCAAAGAAATAACCTTTGTTTGTAGAAAGGCATGCTCTGGCAGATTTGGCTTCAAAACATCTAATAGAAATGCAGTGGCCTCCCGGATCAAGTTCCTCTGAAAACAGAAAGAAGACATCCATCAAAGAAAACAATCTCACATATTTTGAGTAGGAAAATCACATTATTTTCACAACCTATTCAATAAGCAGCAGACCTGAAGAAAAAGATCAGTAATGGTATTGTAATCAACTGGAGAACCTCCCTCCATTTGAGACATCATCAATGCAAAATTAACAGCTCCCTGCAAGTAAAACATCAAGTGATAACTTATTTCCCATACAAGAAAGTATTTCATCCAAGAAAATTACACAGATCCAATCCCATCAAAAAAATCCATAACACTTGCAATCTATTTATCAGCAAACGATAAAAAAGCTTTTAATTTAATCAAAATATTCATAAAAATTGACTTAGAAGGCTTTAATGAAGAGAATAATACAATTGAACATAATTATTCATTGTATGTATGTATGTATGATTCAACATGCTTCGACACCTCAAACACTAAAGACTACAGAAAATAAAAACAAACCTGTGGATCTGTACGAAGAATTGTTTGCAGAAGGAACAAGTAGTCAGGTGTGTACCCAACCTGAGGAAACAACTTAGTTGTGAATATTTGATGCATTCATCAAAATACAAAGAACAAGAGGGAGAAATAAAACCCCCAAAATTTGACAGGCTGCTAAAAAGGAGATCTCACATCAATAACACCAGAAAATACCAATATAAAGAAAATGTGGCACTCACCTGCTTCGAGTAAATCAAGATTTTGTCAAACTCCCTCCTTTCTGCAAAAGCTGCAACAACTTTTGGAGTTGCCCTAGCTTTAATATATATTTTCAATGCAAGATCATTATCCACAGTCTACAACAAAAGCACAAGTCAAATCAGCCCAATTTTTTGAAGTAGAAATTTAGATACATTTGAATGAGATACTGATAGACTTCTATTCCAGTGGGTACAAATCAAACCTTCACAAGATCTCCAAGTTCCTCACTACACTCCAATTTATCTTCAGCCAACCAATTTTCCAAAAGATTCTTCTTGTTTTGGTTTACAACAAGTCGAGACAATTCCAAAGACTCGAATGCATTGAGCTTCCCTCTTGTTAAAAGTGTACCAAAGTACTGCAACAGCGGTGGAGTCTGCCCAGCTTGCACAGGAACACTCTGCAGCATTTGGACGAAGGATTATGTTTCAGATAAAAACAAAACAAACACAAACAACTATCTACACAATAAAGAAAGCAAAATGAGACCTGAAACTTGGCAACTGTATCGGGTGTGCGAAGGATCCCTTGTGGAGACTCTGCAGCAAGCTCAGCAGCTTCTTTGTACTTTGTCTGAGCAAACAATTCTTGAAAACGTTGGACAACCTGAGATATTCAAAATCACAAACGGTCAACTTCCTCGAATACAGAAAGAATAAAGTCACCCAGAACAAAATCCAAATAAAATACCATATAAAGTTGAATAACTTATATAAGACATTACTGGTAACATGTAGCATCAGATATATCAAACACTAAATCTAATCATGCAATACCAATTGAAAGAACACACACATAAAATTAGTATTTAAGTAAATCCAGAAACAAGTACAGCATGTCTTCAATCTCAGCATGGCAGCAAGATTGAAGAAATCCCACAACCCAAGAAGAAAGTTACCACAAAAGTATCCCTCCCCTTCAATCCCCTCAGTTAAAATAGTTTTTTCCTTTAGGTATTATTGTCTGAAAATCAAAATTTACAGTGGATAATATCAGTCTCTTACTCCTACATTATCTTCCCAATCTAAAATACAGGAACAACAGACCAGCAAATATACAAATCAATCCACTTACCAGGTTCTCCGCACCAGGAAGGTTCCCTCTTTTGGCAAGATTGACAGCAAGCTCCAAATTGTTCAACTGTAACAGAAAACAACCAGAAAAAAGTTGTAAGCCAGCATGTTTAACCTTTGTGATACCAGATGCAAACAGAAAAGCCACAAAAACATACTTGACCGCTAACAAATGGCACTATTGTTGCGTCATTTACAGTAGCCAGTAACACCTGACCTCGCCTGTTGATGGAATAAAACCCTCCAACTGATGAAGCTTCAGAGGTTAAAAATATTGGGTCTGGACTGATTCTATTTCTGTATACAGCAGTTGCTGTCTCTAGATCGTACACAAAAAGCAGCCCAAGCTTGGTGATTACATAGATTAAACTGTATTTGTGGGATATCTGCCAAGTAAAAGAGGCATGTCAATTTATTGGCACAACAATTTACCAGAAAGAGATGGAAAATTTAGGATATTATGTTACCTGCATTGCGACTGGAAAATCATCTTGAAAATCTGGTGGAAAGAATAGATCTGCCTGTTTCTTTGAAAACGATGGCTTACCTGCCAACAAGTATGTTGTGTTAGAAGATTGGAAAAATAATAGACTGAACAACACACAACACAAGATTATAGCTGAAAAGTTTATTTGAAGAAGAATCGTTGAAGCCAATGCTTAAAAACAATGCCCAACAAAATTTTTGACTCATAATAGTCTTGGTCATGATTTAGAGCTTGCAATAGATAGAATCCTAGAATTCTGAGTTAAAGCCCCACAAATATTCCAAAATAGTGTCCCAACTGAACTTGCCAAAACTCAAAAGAAATAAAAATACGTCCTGATTTTTAGCACAGGCAACAATAGTTTATTAGAGCCACAGCCATAATAACAATTAACTTGCTACTTATAAAAAAAAAAAAGCATTCAACTTCACAAAAGGATCATAGCTTACAGAACCAATTTTGTCATCTATCACCAATTTCTGATGTCTACATCATAACAAGATAATAAAGTATTACTTTTGATTATTCCACCACTGGAAGTGGCAAAGGCATACTGTTTTGTTTACTCGATTTTATGTTTTCAGTTTTTGTATTTATTAAGAAAGACCTTCAGTTCCACGCCCACCCACCCCCAAGTAAAAAACAAGGAGATAGCAAAGGTATCAAAGACAGCATAGCACACTAACCTGGCTGAGCACCAAGCTCAATTACATGCAGCTTTGATGTAATCTGGCCAGCATTAAAAGTCTTGGTGGCAAAGGAAATAAGAGTAGAAGGATTCTCATTTCCTGGAACCTGCTCAACACAAACAAGCATATTTGATAACCTGCTTCTTAGATTAGAATTTATTTATCTAGTGAAATAGAACAAAGTATAAGAAATCTCCTGACCTTAAATTGAGCAAATGAAGCAGCATGTGCTTCAAGAGCTTGACTACGCTGCTGATCAACAGAAAAAAGTTGCATGTTCCCCTTAACCAATTGTGGCCTCTAGAAGAGACAAGACATATAGATCAAAATCAGAACATATCGTGGCAGCAAGAATGATTTTCTGAAGAGAGAATTTCATAACTACTAAAAGTTATGCAAGGAACCATCTAACAGTAGAGAGGTAAAATGGGGCCAAAAGAGGATGGCAAAGAAAACTAAAATAGGAGTTAGAGGGATGCAAATCCAATATGACACCCCAAGAGATAAAATAAATCACCTATAAGGAGTTACTAAATTAATTCACCAAGTTCACTTTAGCAGTTTGAAACATGGACCACACAACAACCACACTAGCTTGAAGAAATTCTTAGGCTCAGCTTTAGGTAAATTTAAATATATTACTTTGAAAATTCACTTTTTTTTGGTATGCAACAAAACTTACTTAACATGCAGCAGTTATCAAATTCCCAAAAACATAATGCAAATGAAGCAACAACCTCTTCATTACAACAAAAAATTATTCACCTTTAGAAAGCATTACAGGGCAACTACATACCTCAGGTGCACCAGGGGCAATTCCAATCAAAACCAACCACTTCTCCGAAGGGTCACATTTATAGTTTATTATCTGATTGTTCACTAAATTAGCTGTTCTCTCAAACATCTTAGTTGGTTCGGAATCACCTGCCAGAAGTGAGATGCAATGAGACACATAACACCAAAGAAATCTATACAATAGATAAAAGTACATTCAAAGAATATTTTTTAGAGCTGACCAAATCACAGCAGTATGTGATACTAGATAAGGTAACAGAATAACATCTTACCTTCAATTGACCAATGATACACAGTAGTCTGAGTGACCAGGCCAAGCATTTTTGGGCTAATCCATTTCCAAAATACAACCTGGACATGAACCAAGGAAAGTTTGCAAAGCTCATGCAATCAAGTAACTATCGTGGAAAAACGATAAATGTTGAGACACAGATAGCTATTCACCTGTTCAGGCATCTGATGTGATTTCATTTTTGCTTTCATCTCTATGTTAAATATTTGCAAGTGATCTTGAGTTGTTCCAGGTAGTTGAGCTACAAGGCGATGTCAAAGTCCATGAGCATAAGGCATAGATAAATAAAAAATATTAAACAAGAAGTAATATCAATATTAAAGATATTGAATTTCCTTCTCCAGTAAATACTTTCATTACAAGAATGCCAAGCACTAGAATGCATCTCAAGCATATTTTTCATGTCTAGTTGGGCATAAATTGAAGCAAATTCTGCTATAGGAAGAAGTTAACAAGCACTCAGCAGTGCTGTCAAACTGATCCTGGCAAACTAAACAAACAGATATGCAAATGCAAAACCTAATCAATATCACGATAAAACAGTAGAGCAGAAAAGCATTAACGGCTACAAACACTGTCGTTCACACACACTTTGATGCCTTAAGCAGGGCGTTGCAGTTGACTGGTATCACAATTCATCCATTTGTTCATTTTCAGAAAGCAAAATGCAAGTAGCAAACCAACAACCAAAAGGAGCCTATGTGCTGATTCAGATAAGATTCTTCTGCAAAAGAATTCCATTGAAACACAAAAAGCAAAAAAAAAACACTCTCCTACATGACTAGGTTGTTGATAAGACAGAGTCTAAGCTATCAAATAAGAAAAGAGTTCAACCTTATCGACCAAATGTAAGCTCTGTTGACTATACGAAACAGTCAAATTGAATATACAATACTCGAATCAATGACAAAAATGCTAAATAATCACAGTCAATTATTATACACAATTAACAAAATGAGTTAAAATAAACTAACTGCTAGTTGATATGGTAACTGACCTTTCAAAGCAAGGATTCTAGAATTCGGATTCATAAGAGCGGAGTCCGCTGTAATAGGCCGTCTCAACGGCTGCATCGGCATGTTCATGTCTATGATCACAACACTATTTTGTGGCGCCGTTTCCCTCACACAAATATATTTATCAGATTCCATAGTTACGTTCGTGAAAGTGATAAATTGAGGATTAATGCCAATGCTCGGCAACTGCAAACAAACGACACCGTTCAGATCACTCAAAATTTTCACTATTTTGAAACGTATAGGGGAAGTTCCAAACAGATCTAAACAAGTATTACAGATATTAGATCTGAAAAGGTTTAGGAAGTATTAGATTAAGCTTAATAACCGATTAATTGCTATAATTCAGCTGAATTTTCTATAAATCGATTGAACCGAAACGAGGAGTGAGAAGAAAGAGAGTGAAACCATAAGACTTACAGTTAAAACCTCCTTCATGGCGATGGGAGCGTTCGCGGCCGCCATGGTGGCTCAGATCAACGGTTGACGATTCACGAATCAGGAGCAGATCTACTGCTGAGATTCAATCTTTCAATTGCGGAGTCAAAACGAAACACTGAGAAAAGAGACGAAAAAGCAAACACTCTGCCACGAGATCTGAAGCAGGGATTTAAAACAGTACGAAAAATCCACGGAGAAAAGAAAAAAGGGAAGATCGAATTTGGTGAAGAATTGAAGAACAGAGAAGCAGAGAGAGAGAGAGAGAGAGAGAGAGATCCAATCTAAGGCACTCCAGAAAAATAAAGAAGAAAGAGGAAAGGACGTGCAAAATGTGTGCCTTAGAGTGCTATGCGCATTTGCTGGCTCTTAGTTTTTATATAGCCGCCAGATTCGGGTAATTACCCGACCCGAAATTTTATTTTTATTTTTGAATTTTAAAAGATGCTACAAGAAAAAAGGGAATAAACGGCTGAATATGGTAAACTAACAAAAAAAAAAAAAAAAACACTTTAAATTCACCAGTTTATATTTAATACACTGTCAATAAATATGTAAAAATAAAAATTGAAGTATTTATATTTTAAATTTATGTATTAAGAAAATGATAATATTTGATTAACTGATAATTATAAAATTTAGTCATATCAAATATAGATCAAATGAAACATTATCTTATTCAATAACAATATCAAAGTTTGCATCATGGTTAAAATTTTCTTGATTTTATAGAGTTAAGAAAATATATTTTTAGTATATGAAAAAGAACTGTTGAAAAAAGAAAATGGCAGATATTTTTGTTTCTGGGATTCTCTGTTGGGGTTGACTTGGGGGTATGGGATTACATCAAGCTAGTACATGCAAGCAAGCCCACCCAGGCCCCAGCTCCCTTTAATGCTTCCAAAACGAAGAAAAAGGAAAAGCAATGGGGTAATGTATACTTTCTACTTGATTATGAGTGATGTTTGAACAAATACTAGGGAGGATCAATCCATAGCTCAGGCTGACATGGAAAACTCACTGTAATTCCAAGAAAAGGCTTATAATTTACTTGATTGTCAATTAGATGGGCCTCTTCCTGGAAAAAATATCAGAAGTTGGGAGGGAAGTTTTACTTTTCATATGCACTAATTAACAATCTTTTGTCATTTTCATTTATTCGGATTTAAGCAAAAGGGAATCTCCTGCATTCTTAGCCAAACTCCTTGACAAATTGACATGCTAAAGAGAACTTTCTTTGTTTTTTTTTTTTTTAATTTTTTATGCTTAATTTTCTCTCTTTTTCTTCACTCTCACCGCCCTCGATGAATACTTTGACCCAAGTGTATCAAGCCAAAACAAAGATCGATAAAGTACCACGACTCGAACTTAAAATTTCTATCTAAATTTTATTCTATTTTTGTATTTGAATTAAATTTGAATGATTTGAGAAATTACACGTATAGATATTTTATAAAAAAATAAAAGCCCACAAAATACAGGTTTGGGAAACCAGCCCAAATGGACTCTTATTTGGGCTGGAATTCTGGGTTTGAGGTTGTTGTCTTCTTGTTGTCTACCTCGGACCAGCCAGCAGTTGGGTTTGGTAGAATTGTTTAAAAAAATACCCAGTTGTTGCTGTGGAGTCAAGATGTCGAGTGGGACTCACAAGAGCAGCATCCCATGCTTACAAGAAGAAAATACTACAAATTCATTCTAAAAGTAAAGCTAAAATATTGCATTTGTAACAGACAAAAGAGGAGGCAACATGAACTAATTTGATTGCATCATTGCTAATATAAAGTGGACTGAGAAACCATTCATCCATCATTGGAAAAGTGCCAAGCCAGCTGCCAAACGTGACCCATCTGGTCTAAACAACAATCCAGAAACCGTTTCTTGACCTGGAACAATCCCCAAAAAGAAAGAGAAAAAACAGCTGGTCAAGATGGTAACTTGTAGGGATGACCATGGGCAGCTGCTACTTTGCTACAAGTGCTCCACTTCCAGAAAATTCTCCCTGTTTATCTACCTTTTAAGAACTATTATCATGTAATCAGGGGGTGATAATGACAAACTATGTGAGGATCCCTGATCAGTCGATACCGCCTTTGTTTTTGTTCTGATAAGGCAATTGAAACTGTCTTCCTGCTATCATGGTGGTACGGAACCCATTGAACCTCAAATATGAGCAACTTAAGATCATGAGATAACACACTGGCATGGGAAAGTGATCACAGCCTGATGATCTGCAAGACATTTTGGTATACCATAACGCCATCTTTAAATCATAGTGATGTCCAGGTTAAACTATTATCGTCGTCAACATTGCAACCACTGCTTACTGCCATTACCATAAACACTGCCATTTTCTCCAGGATAATGGATGAAGCAATTTGAAAAGCATCACAGCTCTTCTAGCTTAATAGCTGCAAGTTTCTGATTTAAAATGGAAGACTTGCAGGTGGAGTAAAAACTTTAACCAGCCTCATCTAAACAAGTCCAGAAACAAAATGTTGTAGTTGAACTATCATAACACTAATATCATCAAACGAGCCTCTCCATGATGATAATTCAGCAAGCTTTTTGCAAGCAGAAAATGGCTCAGGCTTGTCAACGCCTACACAGAAAGGCCGAACTAAATCTACTGCCTCTTGATTGGTAACCTGAAAGGCAAGTCAAAAAATTCAATACAACATCATTAACAACTCAACAAGGATCATAAAAGGAGGTTCAAAAGCGATTATATGAACAAATTCGGTCTAACATTTACCTTATCCCAGAGACCATCTGAGGCCAGGATTAAGAACTCGCACTCAGGCTGAATTTTTAACAATTTCGTCTCTGGTTCCGCAATTACCCATTGTTTAAGATGTTTATCCCCAATTGCTCTCGATACAGCAAGAGAACCTTGTATTCTCCAAGCACCATGGCAACAATCCACATAGCCAGCCTACAAGATCAAACATCAAAACAGAAAACTTTAATTTCACATCATCAATCTTGTCTTTAAATTTTCATTATATATTGAAATTTGAACTAAAGATGCACCAAGAGAAATAGCTGATTACATACCAAAGCTTCAACTCTGTCTCTCTCATCTTGCCTTGAAGGTTTATGATCAGAAGTCAAAGCCTCTGCTACACCACTTCGGCTCATAACAGCGCGACAATCGCCTGCATTCGATACAACAATATCACCTTCATGTACCATTGCCGTGACACAGCAAGTACCACCAACTACATCTTCCTTTAGAAAATCTATGTCCGTGGTTAAGTATGCCTCTCTAATTGCATCTTCGATTCCCTCTCCACATGATCTGTTTGATACCGCCTCCATTACCTTCTTATCTAAGTTCTTCGCCGCGAATTCAGCAGCCTTTGAACCCCCATGCCCGTCAAAAACACCAAAGAAGGCCTGCATATTCATAATCAATTCAGGTCATGCAAAAGTCAAAGCCTTGTTTTGGTAACTGTTGATGGTAATAAGGGTTTAATCTTTGCTTTTCTTACTTTTCAATTCAACAAATCAATCCAACAATGACATAGCAAATAAAAGAAACAAAATAGTCCTAAAATTTCTATGCATTTAAAATGATTAAAAGAAGAAAATTAGAGGGGAAATTGACCTGTTTAGAATCTCCGGTAAGATTAACAACAGCAGAGTAACGGTCTTCCATTTTCCCTCTTCTTCCTCTCTTACAATAAACAGAATACCCCTCCCTTTCCACCTGCACCTCCTCCTCCCCTCTCGGCGTCTCCGCCGCGAACCCCAGCTTCACAGCCATTGGCGTAGGAATCTCTATCATCGCTGGCCTCTTCCTCTTCACCACCGAAGGCGACGCAGTGTCGGCTCCCAAAGACAACGAAGATTTTAACGATGATGATGACGATGACACCGACGGCGACTGCGGTGCCGCAACGGAGGCGGATGAGAAAGGACGAGGTGATTTGGGAGAGGATAACGGAAGAGATGACGGAGACTGAGGCGCCTGAGAGGCGTTGACGCGAGGAGATAAGGGGAAAGCTGAGCCGTCCGATTTGCAGAAAATCGAAGGTAGTTTTTTGGGTGAGAACATCGGAGAGGTTGGAACCACCAGAGCCCAAGGCATTATTCTTCGGTAGCGAAAGAAGGGAGAAAACGTAGAAACGAAGGCCCAGCTACGAGATGTGAACATTGAGAGAGGGAGTTGGTTTCCTCTTCTGTTTATATACGTGAAGAAGACGGTACATGACGTGGCGTTTTCTTGTTTGCTTTCAGGATTTTGAGTTCCCAGTTTGACTCGGTTTGAATTTCTTGATTTGAGGGAGGCAATTGAAGCGCCCTTTTCACTTGGGCGCGTGATGTTAAGTTTCCGCTTTGTTAGGAATCGCCGGGTTGACTCGTTTTGCATATGCTTATCTTTTTCTAATTTATTTCATTATTCCCTATATATATATTTTTATAATTGAGAAAAAAAATTTAAATTTTATTTTTTAGATAAAAAAATTATGCATCAATCAATAAACTAAATACTCAAATTACTTTATATATATATTTTATCCTTATACTATTTTAAAAATATTTTTTAATATATTTATTTAATAATAATAATAATAATATATATTCTTTCCAAAGTTTTGAGGTTTTATTTTAGATGAGCCCTATGATTTTCTGACAGTGCACGCGCTATACCAAAGAGTGGACTTTGTCTAATTCTCCTCCGTTTGCCGTTCAAGTTTTTGTCACGTAAGTTAAAGGATAATAATAAACAAATCTGTCCAATCAACATAGAACAAGAGACTGGCCAATAAAAGCTAAAAGAGAGAATAACTTTGCGGTCAAACTAGGTTTAATTAATTAGCCCGGAGCTTAGTTAGAGACGGTGTTTCTCTCATTATTATACCTTACATTTTCCTTGTCATTTTTCTAAGTAAGTCACTTGAATTTAAATTCGATTAAAATTTAATTATATTATTATTTTATTTGAATCTCATTAAAAATTAATATTTAATGTTCGAACATAATTTCCAACCACATTAACTTATCTATATGGTTTTATCTTATTCAATTTGAACAATATATTTTTGTTGGGTTTTAGTGAGAAGATATAATTGACTGGTGCTATTTAATAAAACCATAAAATTTTTTGATTTATTATGATTTTTTATTAAGATGTTACTTGTAATTTAAGTCATTTAATATGAAAATTTTTTGAAATTGTAATATCTTTATTCTGTGAAGATTTTACAATTAATTACCCCGTATAATCGGGTTTACAAGATTATCACTATTTTACATGAATCATATTAATTATACATGTATATCTATGATAGAACCTTTTGTACAAGTAAAAATTTTGATTTACTATTATATTTTTGTTACTATATCAAGCATAATTAAAAGTCATTTAATATGTAATTATCACGAGTGATTTGATTTACACAATCATTATCGTTTTATATAAATAAATAAATAAACATATATATATATATATATATATAGAGTGTGAAAACCTTACATGAAAGAAGGTAAAACCGGCCTAGAGCAGGGGACAGTATCAAATTCTATGCTCTAGAGTTTGATCAGGTCCAAGCAAGCATAGCTCAGCTACCCTAAATCTGAACTGTTCCACTAATGACAAAAGCTTCTTCTGTTCATTATTTGAATATTAAATTTGATTTAGTAAACCGACCGACTTCTTCGTTTTTTCTTGACCAAAAAAGGAAACTTGGAACTTCCCAAATTAAACTTGAGCTTTGCCAAATTCGATTCTCGTTCTCATCGATGCCTGACGCACGAAAATTAAACACTAAGTAATCTCGTTGACATGTAGATACATATATAAAAGGGGATTATTATAAAAATTTGGTCAAACAAAGTGGGCATTCTAATGTAAGTTGTGAACGTTGAATATAAATGTATACATGTGAGCAAGAGCATTTTACAGCAATGTCTTTGTAAAGTGGGTACATCTTCTCATATTCCAACCACCCAAAATTAGACTTTTTACTTTTTCAATGTTATAAATTTATTTTTTAATATTTTTCATATTAAAAATTATTGAATATGTAAATTTTCTAAATTTAATATAAAATATATTCACTTAAATTTTTATTTCATTTTTTAAAAAATTAAAGAAAATCGAACATTGACACAAATGGAAAAAAGTTTTAGTTTTTAGTACCTTGATGGGCACCTTTCGAGAAGCATTCCATAATTTGAGAGAGTTATATATACAGGTCACCTCATATTTATCCTTTTTCTTTGATTAGATCAACTATCCCACCTATTCCACCTATTGTTGACTCGTAAATTTTTTTTTTGACTTGTTTACTTGCATATTTTTAATATAAATAAATATTTGAATGTTAATTATGCGATTCAAGAGTTTAAATTAGGTCAAAAGGACTATTGTTAGATCAGATAATTGAAATAGGGCAAAGGAAAATGAACTATTACTAGACCAGATAGTTAAAACGGGTCAAATAGCTCAACAAGTTTGTAATATACTTTGAACTCTTATATTTAATTATGTATATATAGATATGGATGTAGATTATATTAGATTAAAATTTAATTCGATTTTGATAAAGATTAATATATATATACACTAATTTGTGGTTTGACAAAATTCTATTTTGAATGACTCAACGTATTAGGATGCGATTAAGAGATTATGTACAATGTATTATTAGTATATATCACATATTACATTATCATTGAATTACATAATATTATCACATAAATATATAAAAATAAAAATTTTAACAAAATTAGATAAATATTTTTAAAATTAGGAGTATTAAATTGTGGGAATTTTTAAATTTTAAAAATATTTTATTAATAAAATTATATATATTGGAAAATTTTCTATAATGTATAAATATAATGCGCGAACTCTAATAATGCATATAAATATAAACATTAACGAAAACAACACGTGTCTTCGAGCGAAAGAGTTTCCCACAGCCATGCTTGAGAAAAAGAAAGTACTGGCGTCATCCTATTTCCCGACTCTGACTTACGTGTATCACAACCAGACTCCGCCACCCAACCCACTACGTGGCAATGGCATCGGAAAACATAACCCTGCCACCGCTTACTCCCCCGCCTTATATATTTCCCCATCCGTGGTACCAGCATCACCATCGCACCATCCCCATCATATGCTTATTAAGAAAACGAAACTCCGTTTGTTCGTCTCGCGCTGCTTAAGAAGCCCACAGTTTAACTCCTAGGTCAGCAACACTTTAGAAGAAGTCATAAGTTCCCAACAGCAAAGAGAGGAGCTCTATCGCAGGGCAAGGGAAGGAGAGACCGTAGTCCCTGGCGGAACCGGCTGCAAGAGCCTCGAAGCTCAAGAACACCTGGCTGAAGGTAATTAATTAAATAATCTAAAAACCCTTTTATTGAGAGCCTTATATTCTCATGTTTTCGAAGAAATTTTGTGATTTTATGAGGCTTTTTTTGTAAGGGAGCAGCCGGGAAGGACAGACGAGGAATGAACAGATAGGAACGGAAGGGTACCAAGAAATGGGCCGCAAAGGCGGACTCAGCACCGGTGACAAGTCCGGCGAGGAACGTGCAGCCGAAGAAGGGGTTCAGATTGACGAGAACAAGTACAGGACAAGCCAGAGGGGCTAAACCCAACCAGCCAACCTCTTCCTGATAGACAGCTCTTTGCTTAGCTTTTGAGTTAGTGGGAAAAGGAGTTTCTTTTGTCTGTATCAAAGTAGTGAAACTCCTTTGTTTCCTCTTAGTTTGTGTTTGATCCATGTATCAAATGAAGTAATAGTTTCTTTTTATACGAAGGTTTTGTTTGTTATTTTAGATATTTGTTAAGATTGAATATAACACCATTAGAATCAAATTATTTTTGCTTAATTATTATTAAATTTTTACTTAAATAATTTAATTTATGGAAAACTATGCAAATAAAGTGATGTTAATATATAAAAAATAAATTGTGAAAAATAGAATATTCTCTTTTATTATAGTTGTGAAATTCAATGGAAAAAAGAAATAGAAAAAAATGGTCAAGAATGGCACGAAGTATAGTCGTTTTGGAGAAAATTAATGACATTACTATAGCAAAGCAAAAAATTGTGATTAAAATTAAAAGAGTAAGACATTACTATAGAAAAGAGTGCAACAACGTGTAAGACAAGAGGGTCGAGGTGTCAAATAAACGAGGGTCAAATGTACATGTCTAAATTTATTTATTTATTTATTTATTGATAAATGGGAACGTTGTACTTTTTAATTTGATTTAAAAGTTATTAAAATTTAATGATAGGAAATATTACATGAAAAATAGAGAACTATTTCAAAAATATATTATAACTTTTAATCACATTCGAACTAAATTAAAGGATAAATAGGTGATTTAAATTTCATATATTTTTTTCTAAATATACTTTTTATGTATTTTATTTATTAAAAATGCCTATAATTATTGTGCAAATTAGATGTAAATATTTTGTTGCACTAGTAAGCAAGTTATTTTATTATTATCAATGTCTCTTTATTAATCAATATTTTTTTAATTAAATTATATGTAAATTTTAATATATTTTTAGATTTATTGTAATATATTTTTTACATATTTAATCAAACATTATGTATATACTTTATTTTTAATCAACAGAAAGCAGTACAATTTAGTTTTAATTATATTTTTTACTCATAAAAAGTTAAAAAATTGAAAAGATATTATTTACATCTGAGCATTTGGCTCATTGATTGATGCATAATCCCTATCTAAAGAGTAAGCTTTAAATCTCTTATTCTTTAATTATTAAAATAAATTAAAAAATATTATTTAATACAAAATTTGAATTTACCTTTGTGAATGAATTAAATATAAGAGGCTTAATGATAATAATTGTATGGAAAAAAGGAGACAAATGGGAAGGTTTCGATTAGGTTAGCCCAATTGTCAATTTGCTTTCCGTAATTTTCATTATTTTTCCTAAAAGGGATTTAGAAAAATTAATGAAGACATGCAGAGGACACGTGTCATTATATTTGTCCCAATGCAGCAACGTGGCATACAATCCATTACCCTTTCTGCCACGTAATCCAGCACGCGTCGCATAAGGTGACAGCACGTCACTCCCTACTCTACCTATAAGTCTCTCTCGCTCCATCGCACCGCTAAAAGCACCGTTCCCCGACCGCATCACAACTAGCAAAAAGTGTTCGTCTGTCGAAAAACAAAGACAAGAAGGAACAAGAATGGCCTCAGAGCAAGTGAAAAACGCCTCCGACGAGGAAAGAGCTGAGCTTGATGCGAGGGCCAGGCTAGGAGAGGTCGTGGTTCCCGGTGGAACTCGTGGGAAAAGCTTGGAAGCCCAGGAGCGACTTGCTGAAGGTAAATAAACAGATTCTTCTTCTTGAGTTTTTAATCAGTTTTGCTTTGAAAGTTGCAGTTTTTGATCGTCTTGTTTTTGCTGTGTGAAGGGAGGCACCGAGGAGGGGAGACGAGAAAGCAGCAGATAGGGAGAGAAGGGTACCAGGAAATGGGGCGCAAAGGAGGTCGCAGCACTACTGATAAGCCTGGAGGGGAACGTGCTGCAGAAGAAGGCATGCCCATCGATGAATCCAAGTACAGGAACAACAGTTAATCTGCTTTTGTTCAGAAAAAAATGTGGTTTTCATTTTCCCCCATGAAGGCCGCCTAGCACTGATCTTCATTTAAGAAACTCTTTTGTGACTATTGTTGTTTTTTTATCTTGTTTTAGGTTTCGAGTAAAAACTAAACCAGCCGATCATGTAAAAACACTGGCTGGTGTATCTAAGCTAGCTAAGCTTTTGATTTCCTAGTGTGTTCTCTGGTAGTTTGTTTGCTGTTGTGTGAGTTGTTTTGTTTAATGAATGTGTGGTTTTAAGTAGTATACGTACTGCTACCTTTGTTTTGTTTTGTTAATTGCTCGTTTAGTTGAGTCACTTGCGTGCATGTTTCCAACAAATGGTTTTCTTGCCGCGATGGATTTCATTAAAAGCTTACCAACAAAAAACCAATGACTAACGTCGAGCTATATGGCAATAGCAGCATGCATGCCCCATGCACAAGCTCCTGAATGTTTCAACAGGGTCGATTGCCCCATGCATATTCCTGAATGTTTCAACAGGGTCGAATGCCCCATGCACGCTAATCCTGAATGTTTCAACAGGGTCAAATGCCCCATGCACGCTAATCCTGAATGTTTCAACAGGGTCAAATGCCCCATGCGTGTTCCTGAACGTTTCAACATGGTCGATTGCCCCATGTATAAAGGACAGTGAAAGATAAGAAGTAGCAACACAACATGAACTCACTAGATTTTCAGCATCAATGCAAATCACAGATCAATATCTTTAATGTTAGTCTTTCATGTTGTCTCTATGAAATCTGCTTCTTAAATTTTCATCATAATTTTCTGCAAAAACTGATCATCACATATACAAATTTGTATAACATTGTAAATATGTATGCTTCATAATATAAAAATAGTTTTCCTTATACCATGCATATTCTTGAATGATTCAATAGGGTCGAATGCACCATAGACGTTAATACTGAATGTTTCAACAGGCTCGAATATGCTTCATGCATGTTCCTGAATGTTTCAATAAGGTCAAATTCCTCTTAATATACTACTATCTTACCATCATATCATACCCCATGGGTTTAGCTTGAGAGAGATCATGTACTAATCAATAAATTAAATATTTGAATATTAATTTGATGTAATTTAATGGTGTTTTGTAAAGGTAATTATTTACAAATATAGTTAAACATCTTAATTCTATTATAAATGATAATTTGATAGTTTAGTAGTAAGTTGAATCCTACGTATTTACCTTCAAAATTTAATTAATTTTACTATAAAAAAGAAACATTTTTATATTCATTAAAAAATACGTGTAAAAATATTTATTTGAAGAATTGGAATAACGTTTCCTGAGTCAGCGCAGGTTTGTTCTTATCCCTATTGCGGACACACCATTCCAAGGATCCAAACAGAAAACTCTTTAGGGTTTAGCCTCGGTAGAAAATTAAAAATTCAAGGGAAAAAAAGAGCGGGAGATATTCAGAGAAGCATCATTAGTTCATTTGATTTTTTTTTTCTCCCACTCTTTCACTTACTCAACCAACTAGCAATCGTCTCACCGAGTCGACTCATCCTCAAAAATATGCCCGTTGGCGTTCGCCAACTCACCGTACTCGGCGAGTTCAAGCCGTTTGGATTAATCGCCGAGGCACTCGATGGAAAACCGCCGGATAATTCGGCCGATAATTACGATTATCTCCTCTTCGATCCAGAAATCGCGAGGCAACGAGACGAGAACTTGGACAATGACGCCTCGGCTTCAGCTCTCAGTGACCGCCGCGATCACGAGCTTTTCATTCGAGGCAACCGGTAAATAATTTCACCTTGCATTTGTTTTAACAAGATTGAAGCGTTAAAGTTTCGGTTTAAAGTAATTAATTGTTACTTTTTTTTATTGAGCTCGATTTGAGCGTTTTACTTGCCTGTAACAGTATAATTTGGAGCGTTGGTTCAAGAGTGTTTAAGAGATTTACCTTACCTTCTCCAGTCATCAAGGTAAGTCTGTTAAGTAATTAATTGATCGTGAAATTGATGTTTTAGCTAGACAAGAATCATATTATTGCTCCATTTTCCTCCTTTTGTACTGAATGGAATTTGTTTTGACAACAATTTTACCTTAATTTTAGGCATGCTGGTGCCGTATGGGTGACATGTCGGAAGCTCTTCTTTGTGTCTTACAGATTGATTCTTTAACAATTTACAATATATCAGGTAAGCATTATAGATGAAAATTGATTCTCTAAAAATCTTGCCGTAGTACTTACATAGTATATCTCAAACTCTTGCCATACTATATTAATCCGAGGAAGTATCCTTATTATCAGGAGATTGGGATGTTTCATGATTTTGGATTTTTTGAAGGAGAGCTAGAATTATGTTCACTATATCATTCCGAATCACTCACAATGTTTGGGTTCATGGTTCGTGTAGTTCTGATATGGATCCGGCATGGACCTTGTATTTATGGATGGTTGGCATTTGATAACTATAGATAACTATTATAGGTGATATGAATAGTTTTAGAACAGTGTGTTTTTGTCAAGTTGTGCATTCCTTGTTCTTAAGTATGGATTAAAGTGTCTGAACAAAAAGCAAAAAAGGATTAAAGTGTGGTTCATGCACTCTTTTTTTTCCTTCTCTTTAAGGTTGAAGCATTAGGGTCAGAATCGCAATATGCTTATTTCTATTAGAGAGGAGCCACTATCTAATTAGTGTAGTGGTTTACTCTTTTCTAGGATTTACCTGTTTCATTGAGTTCGTTTTGGCTCATTAAACTCAGTGGATTAGTTCAAACCTGATTTCTTATTGCAGAACAAAACTGATTTTCCACCACTTTTGTTTTGTATAACAGGTGAAGTAGTATCCATTCCGCTTCCTTATTCCATCATATCCATATGGTCTCTTCCATTTGGCCTGTTACTCCAGCAGGTGGCAGATGGAAATTCATTAACACATGGCCCTTTTAAATTTTCAAGCCCTTCATTAGGTTCACGTGATATAATTCGTAATAGAAGAGAAAGTGGGTACAGCCCACAACATAGTTTTAGTTTTCTGACTGCATATGATCATCTTATTAAGGGAGAATCAAGCTCAATGTCCTCACATCTGATTCTGAAGGATCTACTGGAAGAACCACAGGTGAGTAATAGAATGCATCTTATTTGGAGATTTTACATACATTAACATTGATTCTTCATTTGGAGCCGTTTGATAGTTGATTTTATGTTTAGAGCTGAAAATAGTACATGCCTTGAATTTTGCAGTCAATTTACATTGAAGAAAGAGGAAAACTGAACATAATGAGGGATTTTGATGAAAGAACGATTTGGACTAGTGATCTAATCCCTCTAATGGCATCGTATAACAAAGGTTTTGCATTTAACTTTGTGTAATTAATGCTTTTCCCTTCTATTACTTTTCCTTTCTTTTTTAGAAAAAAATCAGTAGTGGGTATGTGCCATGTATATAATTTAGTTATGCCTTTGTGACTATGTATGCAGTAAAAATGCAGCATTCAGTTTGGGTCGCTGAAGTAATTAATTCTAGCCTTGAAGTAGAAAATGCTAGCGTGTCTGCTATAGTTCCTACTGGTGTATTACCGAAGCGCTTCTGCTTCCGTAGAATATGGCAGGGGAAGGGTGCTCACACAGCTGCTTCTAAGGTGCTTGATCCCTCTCTGTTTTTTTGGCATTTCTCTTTATTAATGTTGCAATATGATCCATATAGCTGATCCCATATTGTATGACAAGGCTTAGTTTGTTGTTCTTTTATGCTTTTTTTTTTGTGCTTCCCAATTCACTGATTTGTCAACCACATTCTCTGAAATTTATATTTATTTTTATAGTGTTGTTTCCTTTTGGACATTTTCTTATTTACCTATCTGTATTTAACTAATGGTCTCATATCCAGGTTTTTCTTGCAACTGATGATGATGCAGCTCCCGTAATTTGTTTTCTTCTCCTAGAGCAAAAAAAATTACTGTCTTTAAGGCTTCAGACTGTTGAAATAAATAATGAGATTCTATTTGATGTTAAACCTGATATGAGCTGGAGCATACCTGCAATTGCTGCTGCTCCTGTCATTGTGACACGACCCGGGTATTGCTACATTTGCTTTTGTTTTATTTGACCCAGCTGATCTTCTAAGATTCTTTGTTATAATTTCCTCTGATTTTTTTCCAGTGTGAAGGTGGGACCACTTCTGTATACAGACATCATTGTTCTGGCACCAGAAAACATATTACTCCTTTATGTAAGTTCCCCCCCTTTCATGCTTTTGAAATTAACTTCTGCTTTGGTTTTTAATGGTGTGGCCAGTGCTTTATTACTTTTTTTTTTATACATTTACTACCAAAATTGATTTTGTCTCTTGCACCTTCCTTTTGCTGATAGTTTATGATGCTGCTATGTACTTTGTGTGTTTTCTTGGTATTGTTTTTCCGGTGGTTCATAATTTATGTGTGCTGTAAATGCAGTCAGGGAAGCTATGCCTCTGCAGGTATCTGCTGCCTACATGTTTGGGCAGAGGCAATCTCTCCCATAATATAGGATTCTCAGGAGCAGCATCCGTTCCCCCCCATGACTTGAAGATCGTAGGACTGGCTGATGCTGTTGAGGCACATATCAATGTGAAAGTAAACAATCGGCAGGTATTATAACTTCTATGCTTGTAGTTTATTAGTTCAAGTGCTCTACTCTTGTCACTTTTCAATTTGTCATGATTTCTTTTGAGAAGTCTGTGGTATTTATTTTTCTATTGCATAGGTTTTTTGGCCCCTATAAGTGAAGCTTTCACTTTCTGTTTCCACCAATGTTGCTGCTGCTTTAAAGCACTTAAAATTTTATAAGAGTGGAATTTTAGTAGCCCTTGAATTAGTTGTACCACATTTCTATCTATAAAAGTTTCTTGCTTTTATATCTTCGTTATGAGCTTTAACAACCTTTATTTGCCATGTATTTGCAGATGTTTCGATGTGCACTACGAAGGAGCCCTTCATCATCGTTGGCAAATGATTGCATCACAGCAATGGCTGAGGGTCTGAGTCCGAGTTTCTATAACCATTTTCTTGTTCTTCTTTGGGGAGATGGTGATTCTGGCTACTTGTCAGAGGCTAATTCTACTGTTGGTTCAGAATGGAATGCTTTTTGTGACATTATAATGCAAATGTGCAAGAAGTCATCTGTAGTTTCTCAAGAGATTCCAAAGTCATCTTGGGAGTTTCTTCTTAATAGCAAATTTCACGAGAACTACCTCAAGATTAACTCCATCATTGGATTGTCTTCTAGAATAGCACTTGATAGGCCAGGATTGGATTCCATAAGATCAAATATAGATGGTTCAAAAAATTCAGAAAAATCATTTTACTTTGATCTATTAATGGAGAGTTTGGATTCTCTGCATGCAGTTTATGAAAGTCTGAAAATGGATAATCTCCGGAGAAGGTAAATCTAAGTCTTAACCATGTTTCTGTCTTCATGTGCTTTAGTTTCTAAAAGACCTTTTCCAACTATCTTTGTGTCTGTTGTTTGTTCTCTTTTTTTCTTTCTTGCCAAACTTTTTTCAATCCAGTTGCTTCCGTTGACAATTGTTTCACGACTATGTCTGTTCCTTGAAAAAAAATTTAAAATACTACAATATAAAATGACAATTAATGTTGTCCTGGTAGCCAGATGATATGCAACTTCAAATGAGAGAGATCATAATTTAGTTCTAAAGAGTTTGGAACTTTTTTCACATTTGGAATGGCAAGATTCCTGTTATGGCATGATTTTGAGGTTATGTGATGCAGGATCTTTATCAGGATTGAATTACTCTGAGAACTTGACAGTTGGCTATAGTATAATGGCTCTTCATATTTACTACCCTTAATTTGTTTCTTTGAGGATTTAGTTGAGCAGTTTGGAAAATATCTTTCTGATTTTGTGTTTTTGGGTGTAAATTTCCGTAAAGGGATTTGGAGCTTCTGGCAATTCTGTTGTGTAATATTGCTAAATTCTTGGGTGAAGAATGCTATTTGGATCATTATGTCCGTGATTTTCCTGCACTTTCCAAGACAGTCAGAATGGGCACAAATTCTTTGTCCAGGAAAACTCCTTTCAGTTTATTCAGATGGCTGGAAAATTGTTTGCAACATGGATGTACTCCTGCTAATTCTAACTATCTTCCACTTGTAATTTGTAAAGACGGAAGTTCTGTGGTGAGCTGGGCACGAAAGATTGTCTCTTTTTACAGTTTATTATGTGGTGCTAAACTCATAGGAAAGAAGCTTTCGTCTGGTGTTAGCTGCAACATTGCCTCTGGATCATTTTGCTCTAATGAGGAGCTCACAGTGTTGGCAATGGTTGGGGAGAAATTTGGATTGAAAGAGTTGGATTCTTTGCCCTCTGGTGTATCTCTTCCTCTTCGACATGTAAGCTCCATTAACCCATAATGCTTGGAATCTTTTAATCATAGACTTCTGACAAGGCTTGAAGATATAATTAATTTGGTGCTAGTCTTTGGTGACAGTAACAGATAAGGACGATTAGGTTTGCAATGTTAAACATAAAATTACCAATGATTAAGGCTGGACACTACCATTATTTGTTCTCGTCTTTGTATGTTAATATGATTTTCATATTAATTAGATTTGATATTCATTCTCAGTCATGATGATGCTTCTCCAATTTTCATTGTTGAACTTCTACTTCAACTTTTTCAACATTCCGCTCCATCCATTAGGGAACATCATTCTTCCTGGATGTCTTATTGTCCTGTTACTTAAGGAACTTTAATGATTTCACTTTCCTATTTGCCCCTGAAAGGATCTTATCAGAATTTGTGTACCTTTTACATTCACTCACTAAAAGGGTGATTTTTAACAAGAACTTAAAAGAGTGAAACTTCTTAAAGTCCATGTCACTGTAGGAGCTGGTAATTAATTATTTGCTTCTTTATTGATAACTGTCGTCTTCTTTTTATTCCTTTCCTTTATGCATGATTGTTTTGTGTATGCGCTTTGTAGGCTTTGGACAAATGTCGGGAATCTCCTCCTGCTGGCTGGCCTGCAGCTGCATATGTTCTTCTTGGTCGAGAGGACTTGGCCTTGTCTTGTTTGGCACATTCATGCAAATTTAAGGAACTTGAAACGCAAACAAATGTGAATTTGGTCTCTATGTCTACACCTTACATGCTACATTTGCATCCCGTGACCATTCCTTCAACTGTATCGGATACCATTATACCGGAAAGCACCAAGTTTGAGGATACAGATTCCATTGATGGATCCATGGCAGATGGCATGGAGCACATATTCAGCTGTTGCACCCAGTTGCGCTATGGTCGGGATCTTCGATTAAATGAGGTTTGTTTTGGTCCATTATTTTGAAGAACAATTGCAAAGTGCTGTGTACTGAGTTCAGAAGTAACCAGTCTATGATCTTCACAGATACATCTTTAGGTCTTGAATGAAATTAGGAAGTGCTTTTCCTTTGTACAGACTAAAATGGGATTGCACATTCATCTTTAGTGTTCCTTCCATTGTTATTCATAGTTCTTGTTGCATATTATTGGGTCTTGTTATATTTAATTATGGAAATATGGTCCTTGAAATTCCTTACTTTTTTCATACTTGCCACTATCACTGATAATAGGTTAGGCGCCTTCTATGCTCAGCAAGACCTGTGGCTATTCAAACATCTGTCAACCCTAGTGCCTCTGATCAGGACCTCCAACAGGTATGCTTCTTTTGTCGCTTGGTTTGAACATTCTATGGTTAGTTCTTTTCCCTCCAGCACATGTAGCTTCAGTTTTAATTGTCAGCTGATAAATTGATCTGATATGTTACCACATGCATCTCTATATGTTCTTAGATTACCATCCTTAAACATGCTGATGCATTAGTCAACATTGTCCTCCTTCCTTTAGATAACACCGTTGATAATTTCTTTGTAAGGGGATGGTAATAGTTTTTAAGAAGGCTTGCATAATAATACATAATCAGTTCACAGAATGAACTTTATCTGGTTTGGTATTCTCTTCTCTCTGACATGTTACCAGTCATTTAGAAGAGTAATAATATGATGACAACAGTTTGCTCTGGACACATATAGCTCAATGCAGGTTGTGTAGTATTATGTTGCTTTCTTGTTTGTTGGCACAGGCTCAGCTCTGGCAACTTGCACAAAGGACTACGGCTCTTCCTCTTGGCCGTGGGGCGTTTACTCTTGCGACCATATATACTCTTTTAACAGAGGTATCCATGCTTTTGTGTTTGTACATCTATATGATCTTTATGAAATTGAGTACTTGAAGATATATGCTACTTTTTCTGATGGAATCTTTTGCAACTTTATGTAGGCCTTTACTGTCCCAAAGCTTGTTTTAGCAGGTCGGTTGCCAGCCCAACAAAATGCTACTGTAGGTTCAATCAAGATTCCTGTTTCAGTTCATTGCTATTTCATTTCTTTTTCACATCCATTCATTCTTTGGGCGATATCATGTTTGTTATCAAGTTCTGCTTTGAATCAGCTACTCTAATATCAATTACGACATTTTGAACTAGAATAGTTTCTGCAAAATATTATTGTATTTGGAATATAATTTTTGCTCTATGTTTTCAAGATTCATTGCCTATTTTGTTTTTACTGTAGGAAGCTTGGGTTAAGAATTTTTTTGTTTAGCCACAGAAACTTTGTATAGTCATGTTTGCATCTTTACTCTTTTGAACTTTATCCCATTTCTATCCTTCGTGTTATTTGCACGGTATTTATTTTCTACATCTGCTACATTGATAGGTTAATCTTGATCCAAGCATAAGGAACATACAAGAACTTAAATCTTTGCCAGAGTTCCACAATGCTGTTGCTGCTGGGTTAAGGCTGGCCCCACTTCAGGTTTATATGATATCTCAAGATAGTATAGTAGTACTTTTTTATGATTTGCCAAAATTTCATGTTTTTCATGGACAAATTCTATTAATAATTGCTTATCTTGGTTGGTATGATTTTTGTATTTCCCAAAAATATAGTTAAAAGTACATCCTGAAATTTGAGACTGTGTGCTCTCATTTATGTTTTCAAAGCCTCTGCTCTATTTAAGTTCATTTTCTCTTGCTACGGTTGTCTTTGTGCTAATATATTTTGTAGTACATACATGCCCGCTTATCTGTCCTAAATTATTATGTGTTGCATTTTAAACTTCTGCAGGGCAAAGTGTCAAGAACATGGATAGTATATAACAAGCCTGAGGAACCAAACGTAATTCATGCCGGACTTCTCCTTGCTCTGGGATTACACGGATTTCTGCATGTTTTAACTATTACGGACATATACCAGTATTTTTCACAGGTTTCCTTATTCATTTACACTTTCTTCTTGCAATTGATTGGTTGCGATATCATTAGTTGTGTGATGATCCCCGTGTCTGGTTCTGGAACTCTCAAGATAAAAGAAGGGGGAGAAATCAGTATTTAATTAAATGCATTTTCTGAAGGAAAGAAAGAATTTTAAAATGAAAATAAATCATATTTTAGAGTCTTTAATTCTACAATGACCTGAATGTAGTTGCATTCGCTTTGTGATTTCTGGTATCTAAATAACTTTATGCTCATTACCTTCTGATAAAATACATTGAATAGTCAAATAGATTTTTACTTCTTTAGTTCTATTATTTTTCAATTTTTGTTTCCTATTAGGGTTTAATATACTTAAAATGCTTTTCACCAATAGGAACATGAAAGCACAACTGTAGGTTTAATGCTTGGCCTGGCAGCTTCATACAGAGGGACTATGCAACCTGCAATATCTAAGGTAATAATATCTGCTTGTTTGAGGTTTAACTTTTGCTTCTACCTTGATCTCTTGTTGTTTATAAGCAGAAGTACCTAAGTTTTGCTGATAATGTTAGCATCCTTCCATCAATGCCTATCAACATATGTCTGCTACCAATTACTTGACCTGAATGATGGCTCTACCCTATACAGTGCCTTTATGTTCATATACCTGCTCAACATCCATCTTCCTTTCCAGAGTTGGAGTTACCAACACTGCTGCAGGTAAGAAGACCATTGCATTGCTCTCACCTATATCATTTAGGAATTTATATGCAGATACATACTTTCTTATCATCAGGTTTCCAATGTTGACATTTGAACTGAAATAAACCTTGCATATGCAAAGGTAGCAAGTAGTGGAATGTTGTTGTGTGGGCGTCTTTACATGAACATTAAAGTTACCTCATCTGTTCTATTTCCCTATTCTTTAGAATAATAATTACTACAACTTTTTTGGACTTTACAGACTGCAGCACTAATGTCAGTTGGGCTTCTTTTTGAAGGATCAGCGCACCCCCAAACAATGCAAACATTATTGGTATGTTGTTTTTCCTTATGGTTCTTTTTATCAACTAAAGATAATGGTGTTTTTCTTATACATGTAGGTCAACAACAGTCATCTGCTCTATACTAGTCATGAGAAAATTCCAAACTATATTTGAAATGCATGCATGCATACTTTCATACATATATGTAGGTATACATATAGATACATAATGTATGTGTGTGAATGTTTATGCACACACACACACACACACACATATGCATGTATGTATGTATGTATGTATGTATGCATGTACACATATTTCTGGAATGTTACTCCTCAAGTCTGTTAGCACTTTTTGGGTGTGCATGATATATTTACTTTTACATTCCACTTCCTTCGTACATGTTAACTGTAGCTATTTGGGCAATTCTGTACTTCCTTGGTTAATGATAAAGCTTCCACTTAAAAAACAATTTTATTTATACCCATGAGTTCTGACTGTTTGATTTCTTATGCATTTTTCCTTGATATTTTGTCACAATGGTGCAAATTGCTTGCCCCTTTATTGTAAACATATACAGCACTGTTGGACTGCTTCTACGTTGTTCTCTAAATTTTTAATTATTTAGCGGATGTCTTGCAATTAAACTTGTGTGCTACTTCTCACAGGGTGAAATAGGCCGAAGAAGTGGAGGTGACAACGTCCTTGAAAGGGAGGGTTATGCCGTTTCTGCAGGCTTTTCATTGGGACTTGTTGCATTGGGTATGGACCATTTAGGGAGTTTATATTAATGAATGCCTTTAAATTTTGGTCCTAGCTAACTACAATCTTAACTGAAGGCCGAGGGGAAGATGCGTTGGGATTTATGGATACGGTGGTTGATCGACTATTCCACTATATTGGTGGAAAGGAAATTCGTAATGTATGCTTTCCAGTTCAAACTTGCGTTGTTCTTTTGCATTTTCTTCCTGGCAGATGATATGGATTTAAAATCAATGCTTTTGCAGCATATTTCTTAGTCCTATACAATAAGAACTATACCACTTGATCTGCTTCTCCTTCCAAATAAATTTGTCCCCTTTCAATTGGCACAAGGTCTAATAGATGCATTTTATTTTTGTAAAATTCTTCACCCTCATTGATTCTTTCCTATTTTCTACCAGTTAGTTATGATAAAGGACATAGCAGCTGAAACAATAATTAGTGCTTCTTTATGTTTTGGAGGAGACAAATATATTGGACAGCTAATGAAAACAATATGGATGACTATCTTGGGAGGAAGATGTATTTGCACATGTTCTTTTTTCTTGAATTTCTATACATATTCTGAAGTACAACTCCTCTCTCTCTCTCTACTCTCCCTTTCTTTTGCAAACTATTTTCAATCAGGAAAGATCCCTCCTGCTTGCACCGTCAATGGATGAAAACAACCGGGGCGCTGGGCAGGTTTGTTACCTATCTTTGACTTAATTAAGTTCCCTAATTTCACTTTGTGTGTGAAAAATGTGTTAATATACTTAATATGTTATCTCAAGGCAACTGATATCTGTTGCTTTGGTGTATTAGATGATGGATGGAACCACTGTCAATGTTGATGTCACTGCACCTGGGGCTATAATAGCTCTTGCTCTAATGTTTTTGAAGGTAATGTTCAACGCAGACATATATACTTTCCACAAAAGTGTATCAGCTTGTATACTTTTTAATGTTTGGAATATCACATGTTTGCAAATGACAAATCCAATTTACTCACCTTTCCCAATTTTTATGACAGAGTGAATCAGAGGTGATTGTATCTAGGCTTACAATCCCTCAAACACATTTTGATTTGCAATATGTGAGACCTGATTTTATAATGCTTCGCGTCATTGCTCGGAATTTGATAATGTGGGCCAGGTAATTTACTTACTAAATATGTCTTAACAATAAATCATCCAGTGTGAAATTCCATGTGAGCTTCTAGTCTTTAGACCTGAGTTTAAGGTTATCCTCTTCAGGATTCATCCCTCTAAAGATTGGATTCAATCCCAGATTCCTGAAATTGTCAAAAATGGTGTCAAAGGCCTTAGAGATGATACCATGGATATTGATGAAATGGATGCAGAAACTTTTGTCCAGGCATATGTCAATATAGTCGCTGGGGCATGTATTTCTCTTGGTATGGTTTTCCTGCTGATTTATTTAATATTGACTATGTTTACACTTTCCTATTCTCAACCACACGACACATACATAGACACACACACACCAAAAAAAGAAAAGAGTGTATCTTAAATCTGTAATGGTTAATTGTTGGCAGGGTTGAAATTTGCTGGCACAAAGGATGCAAATGCACAGGAGTTGCTTTATGAATATGCTGTCTACTTTCTGAATGAGGTCTGACAGACAATGTGATACTGCTAAATGTTTGCAATTCATTTTTGAGAGATAAATCAGTTATTTTAATGGCTGCAGATCAAGCCCATTTCCACTACAAGTGGGAATACCTTCCCCAAGGGTTTATCTCAGTACGTTGATCGAGGCACCTTGGAGATATGCCTTCATCTTGTTGTTCTCTCCCTGTCTGTGGTAAAGAAATTGACTTTATGATCATCATTTTTCTTCCTTTTGCCAATTTTTGCCGAGTAACAGTGGTGACTTCTGAGGCATTTTGGAAACAGGTTATGGCTGGTTCTGGACATCTACAAACCTTCCGGCTTTTAAGGTTTCTCCGTAACCGGAGCTCTATAGATGGGCATGCTAATTATGGTATCCAGATGGCGGTAAGATTTCTACACATGCAGATTTTAAGATATAAGCCATTATTATGTGCTTATTTTATGATCTCCTCGTGCATGTCATAAGCTTTAAATTTATGTGGGAAAGTGTGTATTGTATTCTGAAAGTGTATAAGATAAAGAAGAATAAATTGGTTTACGCATGTGGATTCTACAATTCACCTGTTGTTGATCATCAGATATTTCAAGCTGTTAATTTATCAGGCACTGACATGCTAAATGCCTTAAGCATTGTTGAATCTGCATGATTGAGGTCTTATAAACCTATTGAAGCATAAAGGGCTGAATGATTTTTTTTTCCCATTTTATTTGTCTCTCATTAAGAGTGTCTATATGGCGAACCCTTCATCTGAAAACAATGCAGAATACGTTAGCATGAGATGGCTTCTGGGTCGTGATTGCGGTGTAGCCCAAGATGGGCTTCTTCAATGAGATGAAATAAATCATGTTTACTTGTGTTAATCTAAAATGGATTAGGTTGACTAACATAAATTTGATCAGTTTGCTTCTTACTAGGTCATCTTAATTTATTTATAAGTATGCACTGATTTTAGGTGAGCTTAGCAATTGGGTTCCTGTTTCTTGGTGGAGGCATGAGGACATTTTCTACCAGCAACAGTTCTGTTGCTGCATTGCTTATAACTCTTTATCCACGGTTGCCTACTGGACCAAATGATAACCGTTGCCACCTTCAGGTATGTTAAGATTGAGTATTACGGTGTTTTTAAGGTAGGTTAAATTTGATTGGGAAAAGTATATGGTTTGTCACAAGCATTGCAAGAATTTTTTTACTATTGGTTTTGGACAGTACACTCCAGTGGATCCTATTTGTGCTTAAAGAGACCAGATGTCTTTTTCCTTTACGGGATCAATGTTTTACTTTTACCTCCTTACTATAAGTAAGTGCATTTTCCAGGCATTCAGACATATGTATGTCCTTGCAACGGAGGCCCGCTGGCTTCAAACTGTTGATGTCGACACTGGCCTCCCTGTTTATGCTCCTCTTGAAGTTACAATCAGGGAAACTGAGCATTATTCAGAAACAAGTTTTTGTGAGGTTACTCCTTGCATTCTGCCTGAGCGTTCTGTAGTAAGTTTCAAGATCTGTTAACAAACTTACTAGGATTGTCATCATTTCTGGACTTACTTTAAAATTCTGTTGATAATTTTGGAGGTTAATTAGCATAAAAAATCTGTTAGCTTTGCATGCGATAGTTTCTAGTAGTGTTTGTGGCATGGATGAACTGATTTTCTTTTGCTATTGTAATTAATCTTGTGAAATCATCCAAGTTACAGACGGCTTGTGTGTCAACTATCACAAAATTCACCTGTCTGCTAATTATCTCTGTTAATTAGAAAAATTATCTTGTGGTTAATGCTTTATTTAATATGCTGTTGCAGTTAAAGACAGTTCGTGTCTGTGGCCCTCGATACTGGCCTCAAGTGATTGAGCTTGTTCCTGAAGGTGGGGTGAAGTTTGTTGCTGCAATGTTCTTGCTTTATGTCAATTTGCTATATTTCTGATAATTTAAGAAGTTGTTTCCCTACAGACAAGCCTTGGTGGAGTTTTACAGACAGGAATGACCCATTTAACTCTGGTATCCTCCATGTGAAACGGAAGGTTGGAGCTTGTTCCTATGTGGATGATCCCATAGGGTGTCAATCACTGCTCTCGCGAGCAATGCACAAGGTTTTGTGGACAGAACTTTGTAACTAACCAGCCCTTCCTCTGATATATTGTAGTCTTAACAAGGATGTCGATTTGTCTATTACTTAGGTGTTTGGTTTGACAACTCTAACAGCAAGCAATCCAAGTAATAATAGCAACAATGGACCTGCTGCTGTTACTGTTGACCAGCTGGTCAGCACATTCTCATCTGATCCAAGCTTAATAGCTTTTGCACAACTTTGCTGTGACCTCTCCTGGAATAGCAGGCAAGTCCAGAAATCTCCATTTTATATCTTGACAGATACAGGCCTCCACTCCTAGAACTGGCAATGCGGTATCCTATTGCATGGGGCTGGATTTTATTTGTGCTTCCAACCTCCCCCCTCTCCTCCCTTTTGCTCGTTTGTAGATTTGGGTGCTCTGTTCATGGTCTTTTGAATGGTTTGCTCGTGAACTTTGAGGATTTATTTTGGATGGCAATTGTAATTCGTAGGAAGTGTTGAAAATTGTTTATTCTGCATGTTTGAGGTGTCTATGTTATCATCTATTTTGAAATTTAGGTGCAGCGATGGTGAAAAATGAAAATGGACATATCTGCTATGCATCTTTTTTCTCTATGCAAAGAAATTATGTTTTTTGATTCTCAAATTGTTGTTTACTAGCAATAACCTGCCATTAAGATGCTTGTAGGTATGATGCTGATTTCCAGGAGTTTTGCTTGCAAGTATTATTTGAGTGCATAAGCAAGGACAGACCAGCTCTTTTGCAGGTAATAGTCTGATTTAGTCCTTTGAGAATTTCTGCTTTATCGTATAGGACTTACTCAATTGCAATGTAATGTCAACTGGAAAATGAATTAATTGGTTGCCATACCAATAGAATGTTAATCAGATCAACTCTCATCACTATCGAGTGAAAAATCTTTTTCACATTTTTGTAAATGTTTAAATATTTTGGTCTATGCTTACTTTACTCTTGTTGTCTATTCCTAAATATGTGACTGTCCTCATAATAATCTTTAAGTGTTTATGGGTTTCTACCTTTTAGGTCTATTTGTCCTTGTACGCCACGATTGGCTCCTTGGCAGAGCAGGTTTCCAGTAGTACTGTTGTTGTCAGTAACTCACTATCCGTCTCTAGTTTAAAGGTACTTTTCCATAGTTGCTCTGTTGTATGCTTGTTTCATGGTACAATTATTTTGTTTAAGTTGTGGGATATTTGTTTTGTGGTCATGTAAACAACTAAAATACTTATGTTGTAATGATTACAAATTGCATATGAACTTGTTCTTGTTTGTTGAAAAACTATTCTTGTTTTAATTTCAGAAATATAGGAATTAAAATCTTCTTTATAATGCTTCCAAGTTGTGTTGAATGTGACATATAGGAAGGTATGCTGGATGTACTTTAGAAAGTTATGAACAAAATTGAGATAGGGGCTCATTTTGGCTTTTGGGTAATCAGGTGCACCTGTGTCCATCTGCCTACTTTATTGTTTTATGGCCTTTAGGAATTTGTATGGTCCTAATTTATTACTAAAGAAAGTTGATTATCTGTTTTATCTTCTGGACTCCATTATAATGTTATATTTATATTATCTTCAACATAGGATCTGTGGGATGAGTTGCCTTATGCTCCGCCTTGCTCTATTTTTCAATGTATAGCAGCCTGGTTGGTGTTAACTGATGAGTAGAAGAGGATTCCGTTTATTAGTTTTTGCAGTTATCATGGTACGAGTATAATATCTCTGGTAGAAAGTAAGAATTATGATTATCCTTTTTTTGCAGCTTGCCCTGTCTTACAATGAGGCTGTGTTGAGTGGAAGGTTGACCACATCAAGAGGTGGCATTGTTCAGTCCATCTTTTTAGGGTCTCTTAGGAAACGGGTCGAAGAACTCCTAAATTGTTCGGAGGCATTAAAAGATGATTTGCGTAATTATTTGAACTTGGGACGTTGGCCTAGCGATCCATCCTTCGGAGTGAAAAGTCCAGCACTTCTTTCTTGGTATCTTCAATGGTTTGGTGTACCAGCTCCTCCTATAATCAAGACAGCAGTGGACAAAATTAAGCCCAAGAACATCTCATCATCTGCCGCACCTTTGTTACGTTTGTTATTACCAGGCACTCACGTAAATGCAATCGAAGAGATAGATCGGATTTTGTTTTCTTCCTGAGTGGACAGATGAAGGCCTGAGAGCATTTTTCCTGTCTTGTGTTTACCATCTATCCCAGGCTCTTCCAAGATAGAGCTCATTTGAAATCGTTTTTAAATTGTACATAGCAAAGAGGCAAGAATCGAAGCACTGCAAACAGATTTACAATAAGAAGAAAAGTTCTTGCTTCCTGCCCTCCTTATTTCAATACCTTCGGGTCTATGACTTAATACTGACACGATACTTGATCTGATGCAGAGAAGAAAAGTAATGCAAAGAGACTGCACGATGAGTAGTAAATGGCGGGAGCTATGTTTCTCAAAGAGCAGAAAGGTGGTGAGCCATGGATAGATTAAGATAAGCTATTAAACAGATTTTGAAAACGGCATATGCAAGGAACATGCTGCTTGGGTGGTGCAAACCAAGTAGGTTTGCTGCATCTCTGCTTGATATAGTGTAGTTTTTATGATGTAAAATAGATGTAAATGTAGCCTGAGTTTTGCAGTTTGTCTCCTTCAAGAGAAAGGTAAAGTTAATTTAATGAAAATTTACCATGATTCTTATTAAAAAACCAGGCAAAAAACTTAAGTAAAGCAAAACTTGTACACTTGTCCACATTGGCGAGTGTTGACCTAAGCATGAAATATAAAATATATTGAACTGCTTTGTGAGCTCCTATAGACATATGGCTTAGACCTCTGTTTAAGCACTGACACCGGGGGTACTTGGTTGAAGTATTGATCCGGCTGAGCACTTCAGTCACATGGTCAAGGTCTGCATAGACAGGCTTGGTCTTTGTGAATGCCCGTTAATTCAATATGAGAACCGAAAGTCATCGTGGGTCTTACCTGTGCCTCATCAATTCCTCATAAAAATGGGCCATTGAGTGGTTAACACGAGCCATGGCCGGCGTGGTGTCCGGCCAATTTTTTCTTTTCTTTGTTGAGTCATGCGTAATTCTTTAAATTCTCAATCAAATTAGGGACAAATAAAAACCCCTTTTCTCAATTTTTCTTATAAACAGAAGAACCCCTTTTCTCAACCTTTCTTATTCCTTCACTTACCCTGACCACTTCTCAATTGAACGAAAACAATAACATAGACAAGAAAGCTAATCAAGATAATCAAGAATTCAATTTAAAAAAAAAAAATCCTAGGCATCATATCAAGAATGTAGTGGCAAAATAAATTTAAAAAAAAAAAAATTTCTTGCCGGAGTCATGCATAATCCTTTAAGTTCTCAATCAATTTAGGGACAAACAAAAAACCCCCTTAACATTTAAACTTAAAAGAATTAGGTGGTATTCTCTCTCTCTCTCTCTATTGGTTTTGTACCATTAACATGTAGTGTTTCTTCAATGAACATTACATACATAGCATGGTTCAAGTTCGGACCAAACAACAGCAATTCAAGTTCAATTCCTCTATACTTTGTGTTGAGACACCAGGTTGATGGATTCTCCCCCGGGATTCAATCAATCATGTCATCCGACAAACGGGCTGGGGGGGGGGGGGGGGGGGGGGGGGGGTGGGACAACGAGAAATCATAGTGGTTCAGTCAAGTCTGGGATATGATGAGCGTATATAGCAACTCGTTCCATGTATCAGGTAAGCCAGGGAGACACCAGTGCACACAATCTGCATATGTTGCTGGATCAGACTTTTGTTCTTGAGTCAGCAACTTGCCTCCGGGTGCTGCATAAATAGATGTATGTGCATCTTTCCGGTATTCAGAAAGGGTGGTGATGTCGAGGAAGTGAACAGGTATTTCCAGGGATCGACTGACATTCACCGCAATCGCAAAAAGCCAACGATTTGTTCCCACATCCAGTGATGTAGATATGTTTAGAATCGGAGTTGTCTCGTTTGAACACTTGATCCCGCTTGTGTTATTCCAGGCAGAGCTCCTGTTGCAATTTTGCATACACAAGATGTTTACATAAAGAGCTATCTTAAGCAACACTTCGTCTAGAATGAGAAGATGAGATTGAAAGTTTTGCTTTGTTCATACTTTATATGTGAAGGTGCTGGACTGCTGAAGAAAACTGAAGTGTGATTCGAATCAACATTCTCTTCCAGCCACTTGCCCCATGACCTCAAAACGCTCTCATATGCTATATTCTGATTGATTTCGACATAATCTGTCACCCCATCATCGAAAGATCCTCGTCTTTTCAATCAGTTTCGAAGCAACAAGAGTAAATGTTCTGTGATTTAGTGATAATGTACATTGATCGTGCATTGAATATAAATTCGAAGTTAAAGAAACTCGAGCAGAGTGCTTACAATACTTTCATGGTAGGGTACCTCCACCAAATATATGTGTTGAAGATGAGGTAGTCAACATTTTTCCAGTTATCTCCATGCTTTGAGATTGATTCAAGCTTGATTACAGGATCCACTGTGCCATCCCTCCTTGTTGGAGGGTCTACATTGGACTCAACCAAAAATGGTGCCCAGTAGAATTCCATGGTAGCATTATATTCCTACAGTTCAAGTAGCTATAACTTTTTCAACAAAATTTTCTTCACCTTCCTCTCTTTGTTTACTTGATTTTAAGGCAGAAAAAACTGTTTCTCTGTCTCATGTTATCTGAATTTTGAATCAATCCATGAGAAAAGAAAAAAAAAGAAAAGAGAAACAGCAACTCAATTACCTCCATTTTAAAGACAGTGGTATACCTTCCATAACTGAAGCTCTTCTTCTCTGGTGGGATGACAGATTGAACCATGCAAACCAGGGATAGCATCTGGCTAAAATGTATGGAGTCTCCAACAAACATAAGCCTCTTTCCTTGAAGTTTCCCCAGCAACAATTTTGCATCAAACCTTAACCCAGACAGGAGAAAATCATTAAACTAAAAGGGATGAATTGACCCACTTCTGAGAAAGAAAGAAAAGAAATATTTACTTGGGCAAAGAGCAATCCCTGGGCTGCCACCTCCATTTCTGGTATAAGGAATCTGGCCTTCCATTCTTCTGGCATGTCCCCATCTCGGTGAGAAACTCACACTCTTCTTCTTTGTATAAAGGGTGTGTGCCATTATCAAAAACCCACTCTCCTTTGAAGATATCACACTCTTCTAGGGGAAAAACAATCCTTTTATTGGCACCATCATCCTCTTCTTCTTCTACTGTGATTAAGTTCGAATCATTGCTATCTTGAAACTTTTCTTCAATACCTCCTTTTGTCTCTACCTTAGCTTTTCCATCATTGTGTTCCTTGTCTGTTTCTTGAATTCCAACATTACTTGTGTTGGAGGATTCCGGGAAGGGCTTTTGGTGTTTGAAATCTGGGACTGGAATCATTTTCCTGTATTCCTTGTACGAAAAGAATCCAAAGAATAAAGTTGAAAAAACTACTATGGTTAATATTGGGGAGTAATTGCATCTCTGGGTCATACCGACTTTCTTCATTGTTACTTATTTCTATCAGAGAGTCAAGATCAGCTTGATCAAATAACAAATTTATGGCTATGGATGGATGTTGGGATAATCTTCTCTTCTATTCTTTTCCTTCTTCTCTGTCTTGAAATCTAAATAGAAAACTTCTTGTTTTGGTAGCTGTAGGTCAACCTGCCATTTCTTATTGTATTATACATGTATATTTTATAATTTTATATGTGTATGCACCCAATTACAATTGTTTAACGTATTTTAGTTGGTAAAAGCTGTTGTCCTCTTTTGAAATATTCCATGTTTATAACAACTGTTAAGTTGCCTTGTCAGAGTCTTATCAGATTTAGAAATGCTAAAAATGCTTACAAACAGCGGAAAGAGATTGAGAGCAAAGCTGAGTATAGCTTCCTTTGTCAGAAGGAATTAGCAACCTTGAAAATTGCCTGGACTTGCTATAGAGTTTTCTCTACAATGATGAAGCAGATATCTTGCTGATCTATGCCATTTCTGGAATCCTTAATCTACTGTCTCTTATTTGCTTTTGGTCTTGCTATTTATTTTGTCATTGAAAGTTGAAGCAGGACAACTCTATATGTATAAATAAATAATTAGGTATTGACTTTAAGAAACTAATCACTCAATGATGAGCTAGAACCAAACCAAACTCCTCCACTGTTGTGGGGGCAGAGAATCTTGCAAAGCAAATGCTTTCAAATTTCATCCTTAAAAAGATTGTCGTAACTTGAATTCAATGTCATCAGGAAAAGCAAGCATGGGTTTGGGAAAAAAAATTTCTGATTGAATTTAAGAAGAAAATGATAAAAGCATGTAAGGTAGCAGCATGTTCTTGGGAATTTTCTATGCAGCTACACAACTGACTCAAGAATTCTTTAACAAATCATATTCAATTCCAATTTGTAGTTCATCAATCTGTGAAAGACAAAAAGAAATCATAGGTGGTCAAGAGTGTGAAATGATGTGTGTATAGAGGAGCTCATTCCATGTATCAGGTAAACCTGGTAGGCACCAATGTATGCAGTCTGCATATGTGTCTGGATCAGCCTGCTGCTCCGGCGTTATCAGCTGGCCTTGCCGGGTGGTATAAACGGATGTATGAGCATCTTTTCGATACTCGGAGAGGGTGGTGATATTCAGGAAGTAGACCGGTACTTTCATGGATCGAGTCACATTTGCTACTGCCAGGAACAGCCTGTGGTCTGTGCCAACATTTGGCGGTGTGGACATGTTCAACACTGGAAGAGCCTCCTTAGCACACCTGATTCCATCCGGGTTGTTCCAATCCAAACTCCTGTTCCACATCCACGAGGTTAAAATCAATGGAAATGAACAAGAAAATGGACAGAATTAAGTGATCTAAAACAATGAATACTTGATATGAAGAGGGGACATGCTCATGAAGTAGACTGAAGTAAACTTGGAATCAACATTTGCTTCAACCCAATTAGCCCATGTCTTCAGAACTCTCCCATAAGCTATAGGCCGCTTGATTTCATCATACTCAATGGGGTCTGCATCAAACGATCCTCGTCTTTCCAAACAAACATCAAAAGATGAAAAATGTATCAACCTCAATGAATAAGCTTTCCTGCTTTGCTTTTCTGCAGATATAGCTCATGGCAGAATCAAAAACCCTTTTTACACTTACAAGACTTTCATGTATCCAGTGTTCATCCACCATATATATGTGTTGAAAACCAAGTAATCTACACCCTTCCAATCATCTCCACGGTTCTTGATTGATTCAGGCATGATTATACGGTCTTTTACGCTGTGCCTCCATGGATTGTCTGAGTTAGATTCAACCAGAAACGGTGCCCAATAGAACTCCACCGTGGTGTTGTACTCCTATGCTAGCATTTAAGACATAATGTCACATCCAACTGGCCCCAGAAACTAGAGTTAAGGGAAATTAAAAATGGAGATGGCGATAAGCATAAAAATTTCAATTCCATTACCCCATTCTTTCATGTGCACATCTTTTCATGAAATTACATAAAAAGAAAAAGGCATTTCCTTTTCAACTTGCCCCTATCATGGATGGAAGCAATGAGACAGTTTGTCGGCAAGACAATAACTCTTAAGTATTCTTTAACAAGTTTGAATTTTTCATTGGTTAAGCATGAAGAGTTTTGAGTGAAAACTATGCTTAATTCTTTAACAGATCTGAATCCTACCATCTTATAGACTGATTAAAGAGTAAAGGAAGAGATATACCTCAATGCTGAAGATAACTAGAGAACCTGACTTTCTGAGGCTCTTCTTGCCTGGAGGAACAGCAGATTGAAGCAGACAAACCATGGATTCCCATTGGTTCCGATTTAATGAGTCCCCCACGAACATGAGCCTCTTTCCACGAAGTTTTTCAAGCAATAATCTTGCTTTGAATCTTACCATACCAAAAATAAGGAAGGAAATTAACTCAATAACTAATTAACTAAAGCCTTTTTATTCCTCAAGAAACAATTAGGAAATGTTAACTGATATACTTACTTGGGCAAAGAACAATCCCTAGGTTGCCATCTCCAGTTCTGGTAAAGTGAATCCTGTCTGCCATTCCTGATGCAAGTCACTTGTTCTGATAGAAACTCACATTCCTCTTCTTTATACAAAGGATGAGTTATATTATCAAAAACCCAGTTCCCTGTGAACACATCACAGTCCTTTGGTGGCAGCTTAACCTCCCCATCTTCCTCCAGGATTCCTAGAGGTCTAAATCTTGACAAGAAAATTGACCTCGCCACCTGTCTAAAATCTCCTTTGTAGATAAACCATTTGAATAGAAGTATCAATATCAGGGAAACCAGAACAAGTACTTGATAGTAGCTTTTACTTTTATGGCTGATGCTGCAGCAGCTGTGCTTCATAGCTTCACAGCTTGGGTGAAAGATGAAACAGCAAAGGTTAAGAATGAGAAGGAATTCAAGAAAAAGATCAGAGAAGAAGAAAAGGAAAACAACTAACCTGGAGTGGTTAACTTCAATTAGCCGCTGGTTTAGCTATCTGCAGAAATAAGATTTCTCTTTCCCCACCTTTTATTTTTTATCAGTTTCTGACCACAATCTTCATATCTGACAAAAGAAAACTGAACCCATTCAGGATATGTTGACATCTACAATGTTGGAGAAAGAATTCAGAGTTCAGCATCTCATTGATACTATTAGACCACTTTAGACTAGAAAACTACACAGTGGATAGATTACTCATTACTATATAATTTCTTATGGGCACCTGGGTCGTCCAAGGCTAAGAAAGCCTGTAAATTATAGACTAATGCTATAAAAGTAAGGTCTTCACTCTTCACTGACCACCTGCCAAGACAATCTTTTATGCTTTTTCTTTCCTTTTTCTTGAGATAGTAATCACTAGCCACTTTTTTATTCCATACCTCTTAAAATATGGGGTTCTGCTTTTAGCATGGCTTACCAATGAGATCTAAGTTCTAGTTTTCAAAAGGATATAATTTTACCCGTCTTTCTCTAGCTGTCTTTCTTTATTCTTGGATTTACATTTATATCCCTTGCTTCCCATACCACAAAGTTAAGCAGCTGTCCCTACTCTCATATGCACATGCAGTAGGACCACGTGCCCGCCTGCTTTCATTACAATTTCCTTCTTAAGAATCAATGTTGCATGAGGTGTAAGTTACTGCTTCAAGCCATTGCTGTAACTGCAAGCAGAGAAGCTTTTGTTTTTGAAGTCTGCACTCTCTGCAGCCTGTTTTCCTTTTGCCAGTGTTCATGGCTCAAGTTTAGAAAGGATGTGAGAAACCTTATACTGTGAGGGAAATAACAAGGCTTATACAGGCAAAACTTTTGGGAAAATATAAAAACAGCAGATGGAGATGCGGGGTATCGATCCCCGTACCTCTCGCATGCTAAGCGAGCGCTCTACCATCTGAGCTACATCCCCATATGTTATTAGCGGGAACCATTGCTTTTTTGTAAGAAGATACGAACATTATGGAGAGCATTTCTGGTATGGAAAATGCTTTAGTATCTCAATCAACTGAAGTAACTGGCAAATCCAAAATTAAGCTAAGGGTAAAACAGATTATTGGACCTCTTGATTACCAAAGGGTGCTGTTAATTGTCAATGAAGTCATATATACCTCTAGGTAAATTAGGGAACTCTTGCTGACTGACATGTTCTATCTTGTAAGTAGGAAGCAGAACAGTCTTTTTTTTTCCCCCCTTTTATGATGAGACTTTTGGCACCTTGATGGAACTTGCCTATGTAAAAAGGCCCTAAACATCTAGAATCCAAGAGGGTCAGTCTAGTTGACCTTTGTTAAAGCCTTGCCTTTTGCTTATAGACAGCTGTTTAATACTCTTGACATGATCTTGACATGATTTAGTTAATGGCACCGGCTTGCCTTTGCTAATGTTTTTTACCTACAAGACCTGTTTTCTTGTCTGTATCAGGGCTGATGAGGCAGTTTTTTGCCCATTGAAAGATTGGACACACTGGGACTTATCTCTATGGTTCTTGAAGCTATTTTTCTCTGAATTGAACATAGACTATGTTGAAGCACAACCGACTAGATCAAGCAGCTCTTAGTATATAAAACAACAAAAATGAAGAAGAAATGATGATATATGAAAAGAAATTTTTTGTTTGTATGAACCCTTTATTTCTTTTTTCCAAGTTTTCCAACATATTGCATTGTACAAGTGCTCTGTGCATTGGCTTAGGCCAGCTTTTTTGATCAGTGAGTGATGGAAATTTGGCATTCTTGGCTCCCACCTCAGTCCCCAGTAAATCAACAAAAGGAAAAAACCAAAAAATTTTTGATGGTCCATCCCCTACACTTTTCCACCCTATATGAAGCTAACATCCGATCAAATGTTGGAAGTAAAACTTACAGATGCTTACAAGGAAAACCATGACTGAGGCAATGGAGCCATACCAAAAAAGAAAAAAAACAGAAAAAAAATAAAGTAAATGGATAATGTGAATTTATGTTTGTGCCACGTGTCACGAGTGAGAGATGATACGTGTGTAGATGAACTCATTCCACGTGTCGGGTAACCCTGGAAGGCACCAATGGATACAATCAGCATATGTGGCCGGGTCTGCCTTCTGTTCCGGGCTTAGCATTTTGCCTTGGCGGATGGTGTAGACTGAGGTGTGTGCATCTTTTCTGTACTCGGAAAGGCTTGTGATGTCAATGAAATGAACAGGAACTTTCATGTTTTGAGTGATGTTGGTGGCAACTACATACAGCCTGCGGTCAGTGCCCACGTTTAGGTACATGGACTGGTTCAGAATTGGGGTAGTCTCCAGGGCACACTTGATCCCATCCGGGTTGTTCCAGTCCAAGCTCCTGCAGACATTGGTAGGTTGGTTGCACATTATGTCAGGTTTGAATGAAAGCCTCAAATTAAAGAAATCATTTCAGTTCAAACATATACTACTAATCTTTTTTTATTTTGAAGGTTCGAATCTTGTTCTTTGAGCAGAAGAATTATACACCGATCTTTAAACATTTGAACTAAATATTTGAGTGCATATCTTTCTTATTAGTCGGAAAAACACACAGATATGATCGTTTTATTTACCAACCAAAAGATTAGGATAACAGTTTTGGTCTAATTATTATTGGTTGAGAGGTCATAGGCCAACTGTCAACCACTAGGACTGTCCTAAATGAGATACTTTATTCCAACAACAATGGGAGTTAAAGACAATCAGAAGAAGATTTAAAACTTTGGGTTAACCTCAGTCTTTGAACTGTAATCATGGTTAAGCGCATTGCACAAGGGGAATCTGTCAAATGATTAGGTTGCTTTTGAAGCAGTTATCTTCTTCAAAGAGACAGCGAGTTAAAAACTTAAAAGGGTTAGGTGATCTGGTGAAGTTAGTTATAGCTACTCACAAATTATTGCAAAATACTCCATTGATGTCCTATGTTTCTACAGGAGCTATAGGAAGAAACTTAGAAGGATGGCAAGTGATTAATTACTTGATATGAAGAGGAGACATGCTGCTGAAGAAGACAGTGGTTCGATTTGGATTCACATTCTTATCAACCCATTTAGACCATGTGGTCAAGACCCTGTTGTATGCTACTGGCCGTTCGATCTCATCATATTCAGTGTCCCCTTTATCAAACGACCCTCGTCTGTTACACCAATCAAAAGAACAGATATCCACCCCCCCATATCAGATTACCACTTCCAAAAAGAAACATAATTTAATCAAATCAAATGAAAACATTGATGCGTTTTTACTTACAAGACTTTCATGGTGAAAGTGTTCATCCACCAGATGTATGTGTTGAAGACCAAATAGTCCACATCCTTCCAGTTCTTGCCATGTTTCTTGATTGATTCAGGCATGATTATACGATTCAAGATGCTGTGCATGTTGGGGTCGTCTGAATTTGATTGCACCAGAAAAGGGGCCCAATAGAACTCCACTGTGGCATTGTAGTCCTGCAAAAGACAGATGGTTTCAGAATCACAATTGTTCCTTTGGGACAGTTCCTAAGCAAAGTCCATGAACTTAGTCTTCTTTCATTTTTTTTTTTCTGCTTTTCTTGGGGATGATGGGATAGGAAGAAAAGGGGAGGTCCAAATATGAAGCTTGTCTTTTTGCTTCCACAAAATACTAAGAAAATGCCTAGTGTTGTTTAAATATTCAGCAAAAACTTGGATGATCACATTGTCTGCTATAAAATAAAGCACCCGTGTGATGTCATTATGGTTATGAATCATTCACGAAAGACAAAAAGCATTAGCTTCAATTATACGAAACAAATTTTTGTCAGAAAGATTAATGAATACCAGAAGAAAATGACATCCAATCAAATCTTGCCAAGTGGGGAATTTTACCTCAATTCTGAACACAGAGAGAGACCCTGACTTGTTCAAGCTCTTCCTTCCAGAGGGGACAACAGATTGAACCAGACAAACCATGGATTCCCATTGATTTCTGTTCAATGAGTCTCCAACAAACATAAGCCTCTTATTCCTCAGCTTCTCAAGCAACAATCTTGGTTTGTACCTTAACAGGTAAAAAGGCATATCAAAATCATCAGCATCTTACAGAATTTAACAAAGAAACAAGAAAACAGTATATAAATGCTCTTACTTGGGTAAATTACAATCTCTAGGCTGCCATCTCCAATTCTGATACAAAGAATCCTTTCTTCCATTCCTCATGCAAGTAACTTGTGCTGTAAGAAACTCGCACTCATCTTCTTGGTACAAAGGATGTGTTTCATTGTCAAAAACCCACTGTCCTGTGAAGAGATCACAGTCTTCCGGAGGCAATTCGACATCCTCATCATCTTCTTCGATGACTGGTAGCTCTGTCTTTTGTTCTTCTACTTTCTCTTCTATCTTCTCCTCTTCATCTTCTTTATCTTCTTCAACTGGAAGCCTTTGCTCATCATCTTTCACCACCATGGATTTCAAGTCATCAGGTTCCTTTGTTTTTTCATCAGGAATCTTTCTTTTGGTGTTGTCTTCTTCTTCTTCTTCTACTGAAGTTCTTGAATTCAATGACACCGCGTTTTCCTTCTCGTTCTTGATACCTTCTTGAACTGGGTTGCCTTGTTTGGATCGCTCCTCTTGGATATCACTACCTTTAGGCCTTGAAAATGGGAACTCCGCTATGGACTTCACGTCCTCATTATACATGAACACCCCAAACAAAAATATGGAGAACACTACAACAAATATGGAAAGGTTATTGTTCTTGCGGTGCTTCATGACTCCTGTTTCCGTGAAGAGAGTTTTACGACGACCTGGCTGCATGAGAACTGAAGAATGCTTTGAGCAGAAAGAAGGGAAGAGGGATGGAAAATATAGAGGGAAAGAAATGATGAACAAATACACTATGTTGGAGAGAAAGATAGATAGATAGAGAGAGAGTGAGACTTATTACAATATGTATTAGGTTGATTATTTTTGTTTAATTCAGGTTTGGTGAGAAGGGTTTTTCTTCAAGAAACTTGTTAGGCTTTCTGGTGGAGGGAGAGTTGTCTTTCTCAGTTTTTTTTTTTTCTATATTTATTTCTTTACAATTCCATTGCTAACTACTTCCTTTTCACCCTCCTGTTTAAGTTCTGTGCCAGAAAAACAAACCTGAGAGGAGTGAGTTCAAAGCTTTGGCAAGTTGGTCTTAATCTACCTAAGATTGGGACTTGTACATTGGACGTTTTAGGTGTGGTGCTGTAAACTATCTGGTAGACCCCAATGTCATAAATTAGATTCTGACATGGAAGCTTCATCAGACATGGAAACTTTTGTTGGCTATAACCCTATGTCAGACTCCCCCATTGGAAAGTCAAAAAAACCTTTTGGGTCAACCGCCTGGAGCATGACAATGTATGCTCATCGGATGGTTGAGACTGTTCCTGTACGTGGGGGTCAGATAAAATCAAGGGCTCTGATGCTATTTTCATCAACTGTTTACCCTCTAAGAACCCATTCTATCATTTTCTTTCAGAAAACTTAAGACCAGATCAATGACATTATAGATTGTAAGATGCAGAAAAGTTCATTTCCCTGCAGTAATTTCCAGCTTTTCCTATTTATCCATGGAGACTTAGGGGAACAAATTAAAAATGTCTAATCATGTTTGTTATTTGTGGGGTTTACTCCATAAATAAAAATTGAAGGATGGTAGGCAGCCCCCCCTAACATTTGGACCACAGCAGAGCAGAGGTCAAGAGAGCAAAAAGAATATCAGAAAACAACAGTGAGTTCTATAAACAAATCGAAGTTGCCAGCAATCTTGGTCACAACAAGTCAAACAAGATAATCTTGATGCCATAACCATACAAATGTTGTTATGGTACCCAAATTTAAACAAATAAAAAAGAGAGAAAGAAGTCTGTTTGTTAACTGCTACAAGCTTAATATGATTACCAAAATTACACTAGTGAATAATTATGAAATTCTTCACTTGTTTTTCACCTCATATCTCAATTAATTCGATACATAATAGTAATAATTTTAACGGGTGTATTTACAGCACTCATAACGTAATCTTTTCTTTTTTATTATCTCGTCTCTTTCATATGGGAGAGAATAAAAAATCATAGTAATCTAGTGATAAACATGGGTTTTGAGGTGTCATATTCATCCTTCTCGATTTATAAAAAAAATTAAAAAAAAAAACAAAATCCTACTAATAGTATCCTCATTTTTTCAAAGGGTATTTGTTTGTAAAAGTGATTATGGTCAATTAGTCAAAAAATCACCTAATCATCCTTTCAAATGTCAATGTTTTTAGTTGGTGCAATGTTTAACAAAACTTCTGATCATAATTATTGACTTCATCCAAACCAAAAAATTGTGTAAACATATATATTTAAATTCATAATAAATGATTAAATGTCATGTGATCTTTCTTTGTCCACAACAACTATAGGCAATGGGCTGTTGATGCATTACCAAGGCTCTTGATAATAATGATGATTCTATTTGGTTTGAAGTCTCAAAAAAAAGTTAAAAAAAAAAAGAAGAAAGAATCAGAATTCTTAATTATTAGTAACTTTATGTTTGAGAAAAGTAAAGGCTAAGGAACCTTTTTTGATTTTCCTTGTGCATTGAAAGTACATCAGGATGGAGAAATCAAACTTTGGGTTTGTGTAGCAACTCACTTCACTCCCTTTTGGTAATAGTTTGATGGGTGACCCATCGCTTTTATTCCAAGCCAAGGCAGCCATACTGAGTATAATATACTTCACCCTATCAAAGAAATTCGAAATCACGATACATGAGATATTCATTAATGTTGAGATATTTGACTGTAAATCTAAACTCGATTAAAATTTGATTATTTATATTTTATTTGAATTCGACTATTTATAATGAGTTTGAGCAATAGATATTTTATAACCATTATCTAAATTCTATCTGAATTTGTGATCGTAATAATTTTATTACTTGAACTATATTCAAATATGATTATATAATACTTTAATCTTACTTAATCAAGTAGAATACTTTATTATAAAGTATCTATTATGATCTTTAAAGAAATGAGAGAGATTTTTCAACTCGGTTTAAGTTTTCTTATAGTTTTTGTTATTGTAACTATCACCATCAATTTACATTACTTTTTCTGTCTATGGACTGTGATTTACTCCACTCCTATAGCCCCTTTTCAAGGACAAATATTTTCGTACTCAACCAATTCCCATGGAGACAAGGCTCACCTTGACATATGCCTTGAAATACAATCATGTCCATGTATGGGTGTTCCCCTCATACCAATAATGCCAAAAGAAATTAAAATAAATTCCTTCGGTTAAATAATTCAAAACCCAATGGGTTTTATCCTGTTTTGGATTTAGAATTAATGGGCTTTGTTGAAGGCCCAATCTGTTTTTGAAGGGAAAAAGGCCCAAAGCTTTGAATAAACATGTGCAACTCATTATTTGGGAGCTTGGTTTGATAATAGGACTGCTTTTGGGCTCTCTCATATGACTTAGTTTAAGCCCCTTTACTTCCCAAGAACTTGAAACTTGTTAAATCTAATATAGTTGTATGCTTGTTCTGTCTCCAAATATTTCTCTCTTTGATTTTCAGGAAAATTAAGATTAAAATTTCATTTTAAAGCAAAAAGAAAAACAAATTCTTCTTCTCACATTTACCACAATCTTGTTGCTAATTCTTTTACTAACAATATTTAAATTTTTTGCGATGAAATTATTTTTTGTCGTAAAATCTGACAAAATAAATTGATAAGAGCAAATATAAAGTAAACAAAGAAGGTAGTCGAAAACAAAATTGTACTATTTAATTGTCAAATTTCCATTTGCTTAGAAAGATTGAAAATCATTCAATGTATAGAAACTTTAGATGCGGTATCGATCAAGTGGATCTTTGAAGAGGAGGCATTCATGATAAACTCTCCATGCATAGTCTTCAAAGGAAAATGACCTAAACAATCTCTCTTCTTTCTTTCCCTCGGTGCCAATTTCATCGTCGCGAATTTCATCATCGCTGGCATTTTCATCGTCAGCAATGACCTTGGTAAGGAGAGGAGCAACTTGACTATCCATCGGAAGTGTCAATAACAGTGACATTGATACATGACGAGAGTTGTTTCCGTCATCTAAACACGCCGCCACCGGTCTTCCCCTCACTTTCCTTAGTTTCCCATTGCTCCAAACCTATCAAACATTTTTTAGTAACATTAATCAGGAGAAAAGTTAGACTTAATTATTAACTTATTCTGCATATGAAAAATCACAGATTTTTCATTTTTCAAATGAAATTATATATATATATATATATCTATTTAATAATTAAATAAATCTTAAATGGATACATGCTAATTTAAAATTTCACGGTTAATATTGAAATAGTTAACGTAAATATAATAATTCGTGAAACAATCATTTCTTAATTTCAAAAATTACAGATTATTCAATATGATTATATAAAATACAAGTATATTCAGATTTGGGATGGGATAGGGTAGCAAGTTTAGACAAATGCTAGGCAAACACTAAATAATTACCATGAGATAAAACTTACTTGAGCAATGTCACCGAGAGTGACCATGATGGAGTCCACTTCGGGTGAAACCGAAACCCATCCCGATTCCGACAACAAGGAATATTGTTGGCACCTGATTTGATATTGTAGCCCAATTACATACGGGTAAAACCCGCCCGAGGGTTTATCGTCCCCATGCAAACCCTCTAATATCCACATCAAAGAACAAAACCGGGTCGGATCCTCTCCTATCGGGTTCTCAAACCCCACTGCATTTGCCAACGTATCGATGATCTTCAACCCCAGTTTCTCTAAAGCCCGAGTGAACTCACGTAGAGAACTCAATGACAGGTTTGTTAACTCGGTTGAACACGTAGCATCCAAGCAAAATGACTCACCCTTTTCGTCCCCGCCTTCTTCTTCATCGGCATCGAAGCCTAGAGGCCAGTTCTTGGGGAAACATGATTCTTTTTGCTCTTTAGGGAGTTCAAAGAGAGAGAGTGACTCGGTCTCAGCCGAGTTAGCTAGTTGGGAAGATACGTCGTGGCTTGTGAGTTGGAAGAACCCGACTTTAGAACCAGAGGAGAGGAGAAGATCCTTAAGGTTAGGGTCAGAGAAAGAGACGGTACGAGGAGACGCGGTGGATGGGGCCGAGCGGTGAGTAGGAAGGGATAGAGTAGGAGGGAGGCGGTGGAGGAGCTTGGAAAGCGCATCCGCGGTGGCGGATGACGTGACGAGGTGGTGATTGGGTTGCCCGGATGGGGTTGGCGGTGGGGCCGCGGTGGCGCCGTACAAGTTTGGTAAGTGTTGCTGTTGTTTGTGAGTAGAAGATGCCATGGCATGAAAAAAAAAAGTTCAAAAAAAAAAACAGAGCACTCTTGGCTAATCTAATGATATAAGTATTGAAATATATAGAGAAGTTGGGTGCTTCACACGTGTGGGGGCCAAAATGTTAATTATTTAAGTATGAGTTAGCAAAAGCAAATGTTACCAAAAGTTATGTTGCATGGGACCATAATATCAATGAAAGGTGCGTTTTTATTTGGCACTTTAATTTAAATTAAATAGGTAATACATTAAATATCAAATAATGTAACACTATTTATAATAGCATGGAATTGACCATGACAACTTAGACTTTCAAAGATGAAATTTTCCCAATTATTAGTTTTAATAATCCCTTTTCATGGAAATTTGATAAAGAATTTGTGTTTTTATTAAATTATAGGTATAATACTTAAAAAAAATCACTGAATCATTAAAAAAATTCATATAAATTCTTATTTTTTATTACTTTTAATCAAATTATTATAATTTTATCTTGAACTAAATACGTCTTATGATTAATGGTTGATTAGTAATCATTAGTAAAAAATGACACTTGTCATTTTATATCCGCATGACGTTGATGTAAAAGGTAAAAAATATCACATGGTTATACTATTACGTTACATCATTATCTACTCTGTCATGTCTGCATATCACATTAACACCCTATGGTATAGTATGATAAGTAGTATTATTTGGTCTAAAATAAAATTACAAGGGCTTGATTCAATGAGATAAAATAATAAGGATTTATTTACATTTTCTTTATTAGTTCAAATACTTTTTTTAAAATTTTATGCTTAAATTATACATGAACATAATAAGCTTAGATAATAAAAATACACTTAAACCCTTAAACTATGCTCATTATGCAATTAAGCCCATATTCTTTTCTTATATTCCTACAAGCCCTCAATGTTAACGAAAAATTAATAATAGTCAAATTAAATGTCAACGAGTATTTTTTCGTCCATATGATATATAATGTATTTACATAAGCATTTCAAATCAAATGTCACATGTTCATGTCAATTGTTACATAATTACGTCAATTGTCATGTCATATGTTATGTGTATAAAAATATTAATTGATATTAAATTTTTTCATTAAAATTAAAATTTATATGCATGCAAATAAAAAATAACTCAATTAGTTTTTTAGTCTCTAAAGCCAATATAGTAATGATTCTCAATAATAATGGACAGCCATGCCCATGCCACTGAGATATTTTGGTTTTTCTATTACCAATCCAAGAAATGCTCAACTTTTTGCAGGGAAGTGGCAGTCTGCTGCCTTGTCGTGGGGGAAGTTGCGTCTTGAATGGTAACAGGTTCTGATTGCAGGGGTCTGCCCTGTATTATTTGGGTGTTTGCTTTATAAATGTTTGGAATATAATCTTTTGCATATTTTGGACCGAATCATAGACTATTGTCACGCCATAAGCATCGATGGTAGAAACCAGAGACATTGAAATTGGTCTTGTCCAGTAAGGACCCGCCTCTCAAAAGTTTAAAATTTTTATAATATATTTTTATTTTTATAAATATTAAAATTTTAATATGATCGTTTTATAAATATTATTTTTATTTCCAAACACGAAATTCGATTCCACTATTGATCTTGTCTTTTTAAATCTGAGGTGGTCTGACTTCTGAGGCAGAGAGGCGAGGGAGTCATGGGGGGCAATGACTTAACAAAAAGCAATAATTTTTATGAAGAAAAGGCCAAGTTTTAACATATTTTTTGTGCCAATTTGAGTTTGAATATTTGGTTATGTTACGAGGATTAGGCATAAAGGCCCACTTGCTTTCATGGTCAAGGTCATGAACACAAGTTTGTGATCAACTTGATTTGCGCAATAAATCATTCAAATCAATTACCGAAGAAAATTAACAGTATGATTTTCAATGAAAATAAAAATTATTCATGAGATTTTAATTAAAAAAATTAGTTGAATCATGCCGTGTTTGGACGAGCTACCTCCCTCGTCCCTTCTTTGAAAATTATTATTCATTTCATTATGTATGACAAGAATGATTTATTTATTATTATTATTCAATACTCCTGTGCATTATACCATATCATATACTCCTATATATATAGAATATGACATTTTCAAAGTTTTTTCAAAATTGTTTATGATATGTTAGTTGAATATATGTGTTTTAATATAATTACGAAAATAATACAAATTAATGAACTTATACACATTTAAATAAATACTTATTTCACCTGTAAATACTTTTCTCTTGTTTATTTTTAAGGAAATTAAGATAAAATTCTTTATTTTTTTTATAATGTAGATATTCAACAATTTATATATATAAATATAATAGAAATAAGAGTATTTTAAGATATTTAAAAAGAAAGAAGACACAGGAGGTGAGAGTGAAAGTGATGATTAGGTGTAACAAATCCAAATAATCTGAGCGGAACACTTGCCCATTTTCTTAGTGGGTCCCTACTGTCCACTCAAAGTTAGCCGGAGCATCCTACGGTCCCTGAAATCCAATCCCCCTCTCGCATCACCGTCGATTTTTTGAATCGACAAGTCCCGACGAAGATTCCCCCTCCGTATCTCATTATCGTCGTCATTTACTCTATTTCAAGACAAACAAACTCCAACAAGGAATCCATCGTAAAAACAGAGAATCAGCTCAATCGATTAGCCGATGTTCACCAAATTCTTCCATAACCACGGCGCCTCACCTCAATCTCCAAAGGTTTGATCGAAATTCTCCTTTCTTGTTTTGGTCGTTAAGTGTAAAATATTTAATGGAACGTGATTCAGCTAGAAATTTCAATGAAATGCTATAATATCTAGTTTTTTTGTGAACTGAAATGGAAATAATTTGGCAGAGTGATGTTGCAAAAGGAAGTTTGACGTCGGCAGATTTAAATCCCCGTGTGACCGTACACTATGGAATTCCGGCAACTGCTTCGGTTCTGGCTTGTGATCTCATCCAACGACTCGTTGCAGTTGGAACGTTGTTAGTAGTTATAGTATTTCTGTTTCCATTTATTCGTCTTGAATTTTTAGCATTCATCGACATCAAACGTTGTTTAATTCATTGCAAAGTTAGTTATTTCCGTTTCTCTAATTTAGTTAAGTAGGGATGTTTACTTAGATGAAAAATTGCAAAGTATTAATTCCTTTGATTCTGTTTTGGTGAAATTTTTGCTTTCTTAACGAATTGTATGATCTTTACTTGGTGTTAGGGATGGGAGGATAAAAGTGATCGGTGGTGAAAACATAGAAGCGCTTCTAGTGTCTCCTAAGCAGTTACCTATCAAAAACTTGGAGGTTTGTAAGTTCAAACATGGAGACTGATTTTTTGTTGGATTGCTGGTGTTCATGTTGCTGTATTTGGTTAAATTTGTTCTGTCTTTCAGCAATTATATGGTGTTTTTGTTTCCATTTCAGATGCTTAAATAATTCTAGCTCTAGGCGTTCCATCGTTTGTGCATTTTCTATGTGTTGTCTTTCCTTTCTTGTCATCTGTTTTATTATGGTGGCTTTATTTTGTATACTTTTACAAATGATTTTCTTTCATTGTGATACATTTCTTTATTCTTTACAGTTTCTACAAAATCAAGGTTTTCTTGTTAGCGTGTCAAATGAAAATGAGATTCAGGTATTTGATTGTTCATACACCTTACTTGTGTTTCTTATGGAGAGGTGCATTTCTAGCTGCATGCCTTTGATGTTCAGAACGGATATATTCTTTTTTCCTTCTATCCTCTCTATCTGTATGCTGCCTTATATGATTGCCTTAATAATAGGTTATTGATGCTGGCAGGTCTGGGATTTGGAACAAAGGCAAATAGCTTCCCATATACAGTGGGAGTCCAATATAACTGCTTTCAAAGTCATTCATGGCACTAGCTACATGTACAAATCACGTTGAAACCTTGTTACAATAACATCATCAATTTAACATTTCTTTCCTGCAAATGTAAGTGACATAGTTGATTATTAACGTCGTTACCCTGTCATTACCTTTAGGTATCTCGGAGATGAGCACGGGATGGTGTATGTTATAAAGTATGATGCTGAAGAACACAAGCTTGCCCACCTTCCTTATTATGTTCCCACAAATGTTATAGCTGGTAGTGCATTCATCATTTTACTGGTTATGTAGTCTTTTGGAGTGAAAGTTGTCTGGCTTCAATTTGCTCTTGTTGCCCTTGCCCCCTTGTTTTGCCCATAACCCTGTTATTCCTAGCTGAAAATGTAGAATTTTGTAATCAGTATGGTTGCGCACTTTAACTTTTCTGGTCCTATACTCTGAACTTAAGAATGTAGAATGCAAATCGATTTTTGGGTGCCTGTGTCTTTGGCTATCTATTTTGGTATCAATGTCTGAGTCATTATTTAGCTCTATAATGTGTTATGTCTACTTAAAATTACATTTTCTCAACTATGCAGAAGAGGCTGGGATTTCATCACCTAATCATCCTTCTGTTGTTGGAGTTCTTCCCCAACCTTGTTCTCAGGGAAACAGGCAAGACTACTTACCGGAAGTTCCTCTTGGTTATTCTGGTTTTGCAATACAAGACTGTAAATTTAATGTATAATGATATCTCTACTAAGAATCCAATATGATGGTTATTGCAAGGCCAAATAGTTTCTTTTTATACTGATTGAGCTAAAACAAGAACTAGTTGCATTGTTATGTCTTCTATAAATCTGTTATATTGAGCAGTCTATACGCTAATCTCTATGTGTGTCAATCTGTCACTACTCTCTCCACACCATCTCTGTGCATGTATGTGGGGTGCGGAGAAGCAGGGTTGTGCTTGTGTGGGTGCCTTACCTCTTAAAAGTTTAAGGTTGCAGTCTTCAGTAAAACAGGACAAAAGTTAGTGGTTAATAATGTGCATCATATACTTTCTGGTTCAATTTTTGCTGTCTGTTGCATTAAAAAATTGCATTATTTTGTAGGGTACTGATTGCTTACGAGAATGGGTTGCTTGCCATCTGGGATATTTCTGAAGATCGAGTTGTTCTAGTTAGAGGCAATAAGGATCTCCAATTGAAAGGCAGAACGACATCTGATTCTCCAGAAGAAAAAAAACTTGAAGTTTCTGACTGCACATCAGACGGTGATGAAGTGAAAGAGATAAGCTCTCTTTGTTGGGCATCGAATGATGGGTCAATTCTTGCAGTTGGTTATGTAGATGGGGATATCATGTTTTGGAACTTATCAACTGCTAACCCTAAAAGGATTCAGCAAGCTGAAAAATCACCCAACAATGTTGTTAAATTACAATTATCATCGGGAGAGAAAAGACTTCCTGTTATTGTTTTACATTGGTCTGCAAACCAATCCTGTGGTGATCATGGCTGCAAGCTCTTTGTCTATGGTGGTGATAACGTAGGATCGGAAGAAGTTCTAACGGTGTGCTTCTAACTCAAGTTATTTCTATAAGTTTGTTCATGCTTGTTATAATGATGGAAGGTGTCTTGTTTCACTTTTTTTTGGCTCAGCTAGACAGTAATATAAATAAATTCTTAATAGACGAAGAATAAAACCTGGCTAAAAGGCCTTAGAGAAGGTGTATTCAACAGCCATGATATCTCAACTTATAAATATGATGCAAATATATGGCATGATTGGCAAGGAAAAATCCTTTGTATTGATAACAAAAATTCCGATTTTGGACCATGCTATCATATTGATATTTCCATCAACACATCTTCAGTTAACGCTGCAGGATGAAATCCATTTTTAGCTAGCTATATAATCCTAATGTTTGTAAGTGAACCATGGTGCATATTATTTTTCTCCCTGAGAACTTGATACTTTGTCTCAAAGGTGGAGTTTCGACTTTAGCATTCTTGTCTCTTATCTGTACACCTCTTATTTACGACCTTGCACCCTCTTGCGGCTTTTACAAAAGTTTTAGTGTTATTCTTAATTTACCAAGAGGAGATGTGAATCAGGAGTGCTGCAAATCAAAACTAGAACCCTCATTCTGTTTACTGCAAGTATTCAAGCTTTAATCCCTTAAACTTTTCCATGAATAATATCTGTCCTTTACAGATCTTAAGCCTTGAATGGACTTCTGGAATAGAAAGTCTGAAATGTGTCAGCCGTATGGACCTTACACCCAATGGCTCTTTTGCGGATATGGTTTTGTTACCAACTGTGGGGGTAACAGAGAGTGGTGGCAATTTGCTATTTATGTTGACAAACCCAGGGCAGTTGCATGTTTATGACGATGCATGCTTGGCCGCCTTACTGTCTCAGCAAGAGAAAACAACTTGTGTTTCTTCAGGACAGTATGTTATGCCCATACCCACTGTTGATCCATGCATGACTGTGAGTAAGCTTGCTTTAGTTTACAGAGATGGGGAATTTTCGAAGGCTCTTTCCAAGGTATTGTATGTGACAGTGTGTAAAGAATGTTATGTGGTTTTTGACCTTTTATGACAGATTGTTTTACATATTTTGCACTCATTTTAACTCACTAATTTAGGTTATCTATGTTTGATTAGATAGTATCAGCCACAAAGCTTAAAGCACCACATACTCCAGCTACAGGGAGTAGAAGGTGGCCTTTGACTGGGGGTTTTCCCAGCCTTCTTTCTGAAACTGCAGATTATCAAGTTGAAAGAGTATATGTGGCAGGTTACCAGGACGGATCTGTTCGAATATGGGATGCCACCTATCCAGCTCTTTCACTTATCTTTGTTCTAGGAACTGAGGTCAGTTCATCTTTAAGTGTTTAAGGTGATTTTTTCCTCTTTAACATTAGCACTTCTGATTCATAACCCCCTGTTTTAGTTTAATTGACAAAGTCATTCTAAGACAGATAAATGGACAGGTGCCAGGTTTTGACGTTGCTGTTGCAAGTGCATCAGTGTCAGCATTGGAAATTTGCTCCTTAACTCAAAGTGTAGCCATTGGCAATGAATGTGGTATGGTAAGAGTTGATTGTTTCTATGGGTGTATTTTTTCCTTCTAAGACAATCAAAATAAATGCTTATCTTGATTTATATCTCTTGCTTTTGACAAAATGTAGGTTCGTCTCTACAAACTAACAGTAACTTCTGATGAAATGAGTTTGAACATTGTGAAGGAAACAGAGAAAGAAGGTGCGTGGTTGGGACTTATTTACCTCATGCAGATGCACTTGTATGTCTCTTTTGACTAGCAGACCAGTTTTCCAACACATATTTCTTTAAAATTGGTTTCAATTTGCATAATGAGTAAATGAGCTGTAGGTTTCAAAATGAGGTTAAGGATTTAATACTATCAGATAACTGGCATTCAAAGTTTTATGGTCTTGATTGGTTTATGCAGTTAAACCTTAAATGGTTGTGATTAAAGCTTTGGTTGTGTACAGTAGTTGAACGGTGTGCACTGTCCTTTTTACATACGTTGTTCAAGTCTTGTATTGCAAAGAAGAAAAATAATGGAGAAAACTGATAAGACTCAACTCTCAAGGGCAGACCACAAGCCAGGTTGTTGATATAATTCACTCGTGTCAATGATGTGCAATCCCTGTCAGAGCCCCTAAAATTCCAGATTTTCATGGACTAAAACTTTGTAAAACAAGAAACATTGTCAAATTTTAACTTTACATAACAGTTGCATGCCTGCTAGCCATTTATTTGTCTTGGCTAAGATCCTGAGGCTCACAATGGCAGTTCTTTGAAAGAAATTAAAGGAATTATCCTCTTTGAGTATCTACTCATTCTCTAAGATGACTTGAAAGGTCCAAAATTACCCCCGCTTTCATGGAACCAATACTTATGGTTCATTCTTCGGAAATTAGGCCGGTTGGTTTGGGGAATTCCAAATTTTTTAAAAAGATTTGAATTTAAGTTGGTTCTCTTTGTGAAGCTGTCTTTTAGAAATAAGTGTAGAAAATTATACTAGTGAAAGCTGGTCGTTATCTTTTTTGATGTATTACTAAATTGAAGCTTTAAGGATTGATTATGCTACAGTTTCAAGTTTTCTCCAATTGGATTTTTGTTAATTCATAAGTGGCTTGCAGTCCATACCTTGCACCAAACAGATGGCCCTCAATGCTTGGCTGTGTTTTCACTCCTCAATTCTCCTGTATGTGTGCTACAATTTGCAAAATTTGGTACCAGACTTGCAGTGGGATTTAATTGTGGCAGGGTGAGAATCATCTGTGCAGTCTTGATGATTAAAACCATGCTCACTAGCTGATTGGCAGTGTCAACTAAATGACTTTCAGGTTCATATTTTTCAGTTTCTTGTCTCAGGTTGCAATGGTTGATGTTAGTACATTTTCAGTGTTGTTCATTACAGACAGTTTATCACCCTCAAATTGCCCTGTTGGTTTGTCTGCTATGATATCATTTACAGACAACGATACCTTGGTAAACAGCCCAAGGGATTCTGTATCCACAAGTCTGAATGATAACGAAAAGTGGTTAGCATTCGTAATGACCAAGGATGCATACCTAACAGTTTTAGATGGCACAACTGGCAATGTGGTTAGCTCTCTGTCAATACCTCTGAAAGCGGAGTCAAGTGCCATCTCTATGTACATTTTAGGCAAGTATTTTCAGCTGGGGAGAAAACAAAGATTTCCATTCTGTTTTTCACTTATTTTTCTGAATATTGACTACATGCAGAGGGTGGCAATATAGTCTCTACAGTGCCATCAGAGATCAGTGAAACTAAATTTGAACCTGCACATTCTAGTCCTGACCATGGAATTACTCCAGTAGAAGCTAAATCTGAGATTTCCGCTCAAGTGGCATACTTTGGGCAGAGATTAAAGAGTTTACTCATTTTACTTTGTTTTGAGGACGCACTGCATTTATGTTCTATGAAGTCAGTGATTCAGGTGTCTTACCTTATGCTTTTTCTTTTTCAAGTTCAGTATATCTGCAAATTCTTTTAGCAATTAGTGTAACTGCCTTGTAATAGGGGACCGCTGACTCCATATGGGCAGTCAATCTTCCGAAGCAATGTTCTTGGACTTCAGCCTTCAAGATAGATGACAAAGAGTGTGGGTTGGTTCTGCTTTACCGGACTGGAGTCCTTGAAATAAGGTCACTTACTTTGATACTGCAGATTCTCATATTGTATAACCTGATCATGTCAACTGTTCGCGTTAATCTTATATCCAAAATGGTATATTTATCTAAAGTAGTGTTTCATAGGTATAATATGTTAAGTGGAAATTGATTTCCCTGGACAGGTCTATGAAAACTCTTGAGGTGATGGGAGAAAGTTCTTTGATGACTATTCTTAGATGGAACTTCAAAACTAACATGGAAAAGATTATATGTTCTTCAAATAGAGGGCAAATTATACTGGTTAGTATCTTTTCCCCTTTTTCAATTCTTTTGATAATTTTTTTAATTTTTGAGATGGACAAGTTATTTTTTAGCCATGTGACGTCTCACCCAAGTAAAACATCTACAGCCTTTAATATTCTTCTTAAATTAGTTGGAGCTTTTTGCCTTTTGTCTGGTTTCTGCACGATACTAGTAAAAGATTCTCAAAATTATCAAATTTAGACTTACTTGTACAGCTGCACCAATCGCATCAAATTGTCCATGATCTTTCAGTCGTACATTCTTCATTATTTTATGCATAGGTCAAAACTAAAGTGCTCCACAACCTATGTAGATGCTCTTTGCGGCATAAGTGTTTATAACTTAGATGCTCTTTCTCCTTTGAGCTGCATATAATAATTTTTCTGTTACTGTACTTGCATTTGATTTTGAAATCTCGGTAATAGCACATAATTGTATATGACGTCTAACTCATTTTAGGTCTGTCTATAAGCATAAATCTTATTGATGTAGTTTCATACTACAATATCTGATGCAAGTTAACTACATTTGGAGTTATAGATACATGGGTGTGAATTTGCTGCTATATCTATTCTGGCCCTTGAGAATGAGTTCAGGTCTCTCTCTCTCTCTCTCTCTCTCTCTCTCTTTGTATGTTCCTGTATGCATGTTATATTCATTCCATTAGTAGTCTGTAACTCTAAAGTCGAGCACTTGTTACTTTCTAAAATGTCTTTTGTGTTGTAGGATTCCGGATTCTTTGCCATGCATTCATGATACAGTCCTTGCAGCTGCTTTTGATGCAACTGTTAGTTTATCTCCAAGTCAGAAAAAAAGCCAGGTCGTGTACCTCATTCTCTGTTTTCTTTAACATCAGTTTTTTTTTTTTTTCCATCCATAACAGCTTAAATTCTCTGGCAACAGGATACTGCTCCTGGGATTTTAGGTGGTCTTATTAAGGGCTTAAGAGTAGGTAAGCTGGATCAAAATGTGCAAATTCAGGAAGCTTGTAAGAATGATTTCTCGCATTTGGAGAGCATATTTTCTAGTCCCCCATTCTTAAAGCCTTCCATGGCCAGCACAGATTGGCAAGAAGTACTGGATCTTAACATAGGTTCTATCCTTTCGCTGACATTTCTCTACTGTCCCCTTGCTACTTTCTTTTTCCTCACTTGACCACCTTTTCTCATGCAGATGACATCCAAATTGACGAACCTGTAACCATCTCATCTTCTTCCGAGAAGATCAAGAATGACAGTAAAGGTATGTCAATGGTTCCTTAACACTCTTGTACATTTCTTCTTATTTCTGACTTCTTAACATTCATATTGCTATCTTGCAGAGCAAAGAACAGAGAGAGAAAGATTATTTGAGGGTGCTGGTACTGATGCAAAACCAAGGCTCAGAACAGCCGAGGAAATCAGGGCTAAGTATAGAGGAGCTGAGGTAAATTTACTGGGAATAATCAAGTAAATGCATAGCATCGAATCAATCGTCTTTCTAACACAAAAAAAATATGCTTCCAGGATGCTGCAGCTGCAGCTGCAAGTGCCCGGGACAGGCTTGTAGAGCGGCAGGAAAAACTCGAGGTAACACTACTACTTCATGTTAAATACTTGGATACAATTTCTTTCATTTTTCTTTTATTATTATGGATGAGCTCTTCCTAGCAAGAGATTCTCTCTCCCTAAGCTTTTTAATTCATCGGAGGCTCTAACGTATATGGTCATTTCTACCAGAGGATCAACGAACGTACTCAAGAGCTACAAAGCGGGGCTGAGAACTTTGCCTCCATGGCAAATGAACTTGCCAAGAGAATGGAAAAGAAAAAGTGGTGGAATCTATGAACTCGGATGGCTGCCAAACCAACCTATTGAGCATTCAGCTAAGGTAGCTGCCATTGTCATAATCAAGTTTCTTTGGTGTGAAATTAAAATTATTTGTTACAATCCATGCACCCGAGCATTCAGTCAATAATACGAAGAAACGTATATTTTTTACTCAAAAAATAAAGTTCGAATCTCCTCTACCCCAATCATTCTCACGTTTTTTTTTTCCTTCATTACCAATTTAATCGTTTTTCAAAGAATAAAAATCATTTCCACGTTTTCCTTCTTTAATTAATTGGTATGGCTGCATTTCGAGTTTCAGTCACAAGTTACTTTCCATTGGTCAAACAAAAACAAAAAGGAAAAGGGTTTGATCGTAATGGACGGTGGTGAATTCATGGAATCATGTTTTTGGCCTTTGTTTAGTCTATATTTGATACTGAAACCTACCCTCACTTGAAAAATCTTCGCTTTCAGAGGTCCCACTCTCGTCACGAGGCATGCTGAGGTTCCTTGAGATTTGACTCACGTGAAACAGACATAATTAGTATTTTTTTTTTTTTATAATTAGAGTGGTGACTGGTGAGTGGGCACTTTTCATTTGTCCATACGACACACTAATCAAATAAAATACAAAAATACAAATAAGAAAAAAGAAACCAGAAAGTTAAATCAAGCAGTTAGTTTGCGCTGGGCCTGAATCATGTGACAGAATATAAAACGATAAAATGGGGTTACGTATGCAATTTGCCCTTTCATATCTAACCTTGTCGATGCTTTCCCTCCATTCCAAAACGAGGAAAGAAAAAAGAATTGACCTTGGAATGATAGCACTTTTGACAATACCAAATCCACCCACAATCAAATATTAAGCGTAGTTTTGGATTCCCGTATGGAACTACACAAAGGAGCCTGATTTGCCCACATAAGTCACTTTTCCTCTGCTCCACAAATTTGGAACCCTCAATCATTTCTACATTAAAACCATGTGGGTCAATTTCACCCACCAAACTAGTCGAAAGAACCCAACCAGACACAGCTCAATAACAGCACTCTGCCACACATTGATTTTGTTTGTAGAGACGAGGTTTCTTGGAATTTAAGGATTCGAGATGAAATTCAATGTATCCAAAAAATTAATTTTAAGTGAATTTTTTAATAAATGTTATTTTTAAAATAAATGCTGTCTCCATCACATCATTCCATATGTAAAAAAAAATTATGCAAATATTTTTAAAAATATAATAAAATTAACGTTTAATTTTATCTTATACTTTATGATTGTAAACAGATAAATACACCTGAAAATTTATAAAATTATTCGACTTTAGAATATATTTTCTGCATCAAGTAAGTTATAAAGAATTTAGACTCTTTTTGTAGTAAAATGAAAATTAAAATATTTATTTTAATTTTCAAAATATAATAATTTTCTTATTCTTGATTTTTTTTGTTATTATTTTATTTATTTTTGATACGTGAAAATGATTGATAACAAGTCTTATTTTTTGTATGTGAAAATTATTTGTTATAATTTTGAACTAATATAACTTTTTATATGAAAAGATATCTTTATTTTGATAATACACCAACAAGCTTTTTTGTTTTTTGTTTTTTTTTGTGTTTCTTGGTCTAGCCCATCTTGCTACAGTTTTACCCTAAAGAGGTTAGGACCAGGGGAATGGAAATGTATCCGAAACCAAAAGGGGAATTGTTTGCAACTAGATTACTGTGCAAAGGACAGGCAACAAGCAGCACATGTTTGGAAGTGGAGGAGAGAAGCCCTTAGCCTTTATGTTATCTAGTTTATTGGCTATAGTTTTATTTTATATCTCTCTTCTTATCTAGGACTTTCATTTTATATAGAAGAAGAAGCTTTGAAGCCTCAAACTTGTGCAAGTACTTGCATCTGGCTCTGGGGGCTTCAATGGCCAGTTGGGTTTTATCAGAATGTGGCCTGAGGCCCCTCCCTAGAATTGAAGTCTATCCTAAACCCAGAAATGCATTAGCTTTAAATAACAATAATTTTTTCAAGCTTAGAACTTTACCAGGTTCTAAAGCTAGTAACAGTTTTGGTTCTTCATTCAAGGTCTCGACTTGCTCTAGAGATGAAACCCGGAGGGTGCTGAATGTGAGTGCTCCATTGAAGGTGGCCACTACTAGTGAAGATGACAAGGATAAAGAGACAATTATTGGGGTTACTGGGATGGAGGATGATGGTGAGTTTAACCCAGGTGCACAACCTCCTTTTAAGTTGGCTGATATTAGAGCTGCTATACCAAAGCATTGTTGGGTTAAGGATCCATGGAGATCTATAAGCTATGTTGTAAGAGATGTTGTTGTGGTTTTTGGATTGGCGGCTGTTGCTGCTTACTTCAACAATTGGCTCGTTTGGCCTCTTTATTGGATTGCTCAGGGAACAATGTTCTGGGCTGTTTTTGTTCTCGGTCATGACTGGTGAGTCAGTTGCCCTCTAATTTCCAGAACTTAGTTGCGGTTTGGCTCAAAGCAAACTTCTAATTGGTTCCTTTCGTTTTCATTTCCGGTTTTCTCTGGTTTTCATCTGTGTCAGGATTTCTTACTGTTTTGCTTTTATTTTGAAGCTTTTCCATGAGATTTCATATTGCATTTGGACATTCACATCTATGTTTTTAATGTTTGTTTGGTTTTGTTTCTACAGTGGTCATGGTAGTTTCTCAAACAATCCAGCGTTGAACAGTGTGGTGGGTCATCTTCTTCATTCTTCAATCCTTGTTCCATACCATGGATGGTTAGTTCCTGGCAAACTCCCATTTGGACCAAACTGATTTCTTTCCCATGTATCAAATCATCAATTATTCCAAAAAAAAAAAGATTATATTCCCATGTATTTGAAGACATTTTTGCCATATGCAGATCCTGTTGCCAATTTTTGAGTAACAATTTTGATGGTGTATGCAGGAGAATTAGCCATAGAACTCATCATCAGAATCATGGACATGTTGAAAACGATGAATCATGGCATCCGGTAAAGTCTTTTAATTCTTACTCCAGGGGAGTGAATTATTAGTATTTTTTCATTTCAATGATAGCAGTTGCTTATATATACACCATTTGCTTTTGCAGTTGTCGGAGAAAATTTACAAGAGTATAGATAATGCAACCAGATTACTGAGGTTCACCTTGCCTTTCCCTATGCTTGCTTATCCTTTCTACCTGGTAAGCCATGCGATGCTTCACAGACTGAATTCTTTCATGAACCTATGATTTTTGCATTTACATTAATTTGTTCTGTAATGTGTCTTTCAATCACAGTGGGGTCGAAGTCCTGGAAAAAAGGGTTCTCATTTCCATCCAGACAGTGATTTGTTTGTCCCAAATGAAAGAAAAGATGTAATTACCTCCACGGTTTGTTGGACAGCAATGGTTGGGCTGCTTGCCTATTTATCTTTTGCAATGGGACCAATCCAATTGCTTAAGCTCTATGGGATTCCTTATTGGGTATGTTCAGTTCCTTTTCAATCTCAAAGTTGCAGAGTTTCTTCCAGTCTTTCTTTTCTGGTCCTAATTTATTCCCTTAATTCACATATAAACTGCAGATTTTTGTCATGTGGTTGGACTTAGTGACTTACCTACATCACCATGGCCATGAGGAGAAACTTCCATGGTACCGTGGAAAGGTATGAAGAATGTTTCTGCTAGACTTATTGCTTCATAGTCCATTCGAGCTACAGCGTAGCGAATCTATCTAGTTGGAAAATCCTGTTGAAATTTTTACCAGGCACTGTGTTTGTTGAACAGGAATGGAGTTATTTGAGAGGAGGGCTTACAACACTTGATCGTGACTACGGATGGATCAACAACATTCACCATGATATCGGAACCCATGTTATACATCATCTCTTCCCCCAAATCCCACACTACCACTTGATTGAAGCTGTGACTATCATCACTCTTTCCTGCATCAGTTTACTGACACAAAACATTCTAGTTTCCCCTACATTTCTTATCTGCTAAAAGATGATTCGTAAACTTGATTTGCAGACTGAGGCAGCAAGGCCAGTTCTCAGGGAACACTACCGGAAGCCAACGAAATCCGGCCCCATCCCGTTTCATTTATTCGGGATCCTTGTAAGAAGCATGAAACAGGATCACTATGTGAGTGACACTGGCGATGTTGTATACTATCAAACAGACCCTCAACTATATGGAACTAGCAAATCAGACTGAAGTCCTGAAGTATTTCAAGCTTTACCAAGGTGAAATCCTACAGATTCTCTCTGACCAAGTATTTAACTCCTGCGTTCCGACCATGATTCCAATATGTAATGCAGCATTTCATAGTCAACCAGCCCCTCGTTTTATTCTCTCTTTCCCAATTGAGAAGAGCCCGTGATGTTTTTTTTTCAGGCTGTGAGGTTTCATTCAGGCTCTTCTGTGTATGATGTGATAATACAAAAGAAATGCACAAATTCAATTGGGAATCTCTCTATGAGCAACATATATCGTCTGGGCAAAGTAGAGAAGACAATACATGTAAGTCTCTTTCGAGACTAGTAAGTCTCTTTCGAGACTATCTATAAAAATTTAAAGTATATATTTGAGGCACTTTAGGTTTATAATATTTACATACTATCACTTAACCATAGAATGATTAGCTCATTAACTGGTGGATGAAGCAGAGAAGATGATAGATAAAAATTATAGCCACACAAGTTGAACTGTATCAGAGTTATGGTCCTACATGACCAGTACAAGTGCAATCAGGTGGTGAGAAATATGTTGCTCTCCATCAATTTAAACAACAAATATAACCACAAAATGCCCATGTGCATGACAACACATACAACCACACAATGACCATGTGCATGTTCAAGGCAGGAGGATGATCATTAACGAAAGGTACAACAAATATGGACAGAAAGTAGAATTTCGATTGTCCACATCCATCACATTTTTATTCATCATTATAAATGCTAGTAAAACCAGTCATACTCTTTGAGGGTGGCTTGTCACAATTGCTTGTCTGTTGAATTGACAAGATGTCTACAATTACTTACAATTTCACCTTGTAGTTCAAGGTACATAATCGATAAATTATGCAGTGAATGTACATTAATGTAACTAATCCACATCTTGGCTGTTCAATTGCTATCGATGGATGGATAATCTCTCCCCTTCCACAGATCAATCAATATGGTATAGCACGTACTGCACTCATGAAAGAAAAAATTCGTGATTGATCTTTCTGAATACCATCTGAGGTGCAAATACCACTGCTTACATCAACTCCATGAGGTCTGAGAGTATTAATGGCCTCACAAACATTATCAGGGTTGATCCCCCCAGCTAAAAGCCAGCCATGTTTGCTTTTGATTGGGGGTAACTTAAACTGAGTCCAATTAAATCCTTTGCCACTGCAAGTATATGTCAGAATGTTGAATTTTATAACGGTTAATGTTAACATGAGAAGCAATAAATATAAATTTTAATAAAAAAATAAAAAGGAAAACAGATGAGCTACATGCTGAATTTAATGACAACAGTACAGCAGCCAGACTAAATTAAACCTTATTTTGTTCCTTAAGATCATTGCTAATAGTTGAACTGAATGCACCAGCTGGTCATACGTCAAGAAGTAAAATATAAGCAAACAAAGAAAAGTCAGGGCCCGGAATAGGTTGTGTGGCAGGAAAACAGATAGTATTTGATTCGGTTTTTCCATATTGGAGAGAATACAAAGTTTTTCCATATTGTACATGTGAATGCCAAATCAAGTTTTGGGCCAAAGCTTGGAAAAAATCAGTCTGGCAAAAGCATTTAACAACTCTACAAGGTGGTGCCTTCTTTCTTGCTATGCAGTAAGCTTATAAAACAAAGCCGAAGGAAAGAGGAACTTGAGTAATTACATATGTTATTCAATTCACAAAATCAATAGATTTAATGCTTAAGATTAAATTAGCACGACATAAAAGTGCACAAGCATTCAAATGCCACACTAATTAAACTAAATGAATAATAAGTTATTCACCTGCCACCCGCAGCACTATCCACAAGAATCCAGTCCACTAAAGAACAGTCTTCATCAGAAATTTGGTTTTGAAGGTCTCCATCTTGATTTGCATGAAGAACATATATAATTTTGTTTTCTTGCACTAACTTTGGAAAAGCTGCCCGAGACACATCTCCATGAAGCTACATAAGATTGAAACAACAAGATCAAGCAATTTATTATGGTACAAGGAAGGTAATCAATACTGAACAAATATAAATACCTGCACAAATTCAAGGTCCGCTGCATCCGAAGCTCTTAGAATTGTGTCTACATCATCATCCACAAAGACTCCAACAGGCTTTGCCCCAAATTCCCTTGCAACTTTTGATATTTCCTTTGCGACTGAAAGTGAAACTGAACGTTTTGACTTGGGCCAAAGAATCATCCCAATAAGTTTGGCACCAGCTTCCGCTGCCATTGCAGCATCTCTGGCTGATGTAATACCACACATTTTGACCAAAGCGTGATTCTTTTCATGCTCCCCATCAGTAGAGAAGACTTGGTTCAATTGCACAATGTTGCACCTAATTTTATTCTTTGGGAATGACCTAATTCTTACGAACGGCAATGTTCCTCCCCTTGACCCTGCTAAAATACAAACACCCTTGAGGAAAAAAGACACTAAGCATTCAAAGAATCATCCGAAATTAGAAGTTACCATCAATTTGCATTCTATGCAAGTTCAAAACTTTAGGCCGAAATTGACTTCCAGTAGTTAAACCTGTGTCAACAGTGAACATAACTGTCAAAATGTAGTCAAAAACATTTCATTCCAACAGAAATGAATAATAAAAGAGACAAAAGGATCACAATTTCAGTTGGTGTTTAACTAAAAATCAAGCTAAGATACAACACAAAGTACATTGCATTGCAATCAATGATATCAAAAAGAAACTTACGGAATACATTGGAAAATAAAATTTGCAAAACTGACATTGTTTTACAATCCCTCAGGACCACTTAAACATTCATACTCATGCAAAAATTAACCACTTTCTAATCCAAATACACCAACTTATAACTCTTATGGCAGAATCAAAACACAGTAGTCATTGCAACACAGAGTGCCAAACCTACCATAAAAGAATAAAAAGGAGAACTTTATATCAAAAGTGAAAAGATTTATTAAAATCCATCAAACCCAGAAGAGATTTTCTCTGGGGAATATTGACATATCTGTTTTCTGCATTAACCTTAATACAGAGAAACAAGGTGCAAAACGAGAACCTGAAAGCATCTTCTTTTCCCTGCTGTTTTCTCTTCTTTGTCTGAAACTGCTTTCTGGGTAGGTGAGAGATACAAGCAAGACTGTAAAAGACGATTTAAAAGGAAACAAATATCAGAGAAAATCGGAGAAAATCAGAGTTGCCGTTCTGTTCCTGTTGGTAGAAAACTCGAGTTTAACAGGAAGAACGAAAGATGTTAAAATGGGCTAATTGGGCCTCGAGCAGACCCATGAAAGCCCATCTGTTTGGCCCAGTAAGCCTGATTCAGACCCATTAAAAGCCCACATTCAAAGGATCTAATAAGAAAAAACTTTGGGTTAAATGGGCTAATGGGACAGAACAAGCTTATAAATGTTATTTCTTATTTTTGTTGTTTATCTTTTCTTTTCGAGATATCCCGAAATGAACTCCTTTTTCTTTTTGCCCACATATAATATTCTTATTTTTTTTCTATATTATAAATTTATTTTTCATAATTCTTTTATTTTTTCAGTTTAAAAAGCATCAAATATCTATATTATAAAAAAATGGTAAATTTCAATATAAAATACGTTAAAATCAAAACTTTTATCTTAAATTTCCGAAATAATAAAAGAAAGATTAACGGGGTATGAACAATTCTTTACAAAAAGAATTAAGTTATCAAGTTTTATTCCCTCAAAAAGATAATATTACAAAGTGGGTATGAACAAGTATAACCACCAATAATCAAAAGCATCATTGCCTTAATTCCCCTTCCTTTTTGCTTTGCAACGTGGAAGTGGGAATCTCACCTCCCCAAACCCACCACAATAGCAGATATTTGCAGACAAGAAAGAGGAAAGAAAATGCAGGGACACTTCCCCTCCCCTTCGTGCTTGTACTAAACAAAGAAAACTTGAGCAAATGAGAGGAACTTGTTCCATATCCAACGTATTGTAAACGATTGGTTGAGAATTCAGCTCATGGGCGGCTCTCCATTGACTCCAAAACAAGCCAAAAGAAGAACAAGGGTGGGACCCCTCCAACAGGCATCTGTTTTGTTCTTTTTTTAATATTGGGAGGCTGAATTTAATCTTATCCCTGGCAAAACAGAAAAGGGTTTGGGCCTCCCTTGGGGATAAAGAAGGGGCAACTTGGTTGATATGGGCATTGGGACAATGGCATGGTCAGCTTGAACTTGATAACTAGCATTTTAGTAGTTTGATGAATTCAACAAAGAGATTATTTTAAATACCCTTTTGTCCTATTTGATTTATCTCACTTTCTCATCTCTAAGCACCCTTTTATCTATGATTTGTTTTTGCATAAATTCTTAACCTTAAATGAATAATTAATCTCTGTAAAATTTAATATTAATTAATATTTTTTTATTTATCACGTGACATGACGTAATTGATATAATGGAATGACGATGATTTATTTTTTGTAAAGTTAAGAATTTGATTGGGTACTAAAACGATGAAAAGTGATGAACCTAAAATGATAAACCAATGGAAATGAAACAAATGAATAACACAATGAAACTTTGAATTGGATTTAGCATTGTTCTTGAAAAAGATACTGGTAATAACCATGTTAGTGGATAGTTTCAAGTATCAACACTACCCACTAGGACTTGAAATAATTGGCCAAATGTTCTAGTTGTATTACTCTTAAAAGTATGGATGATCAGATACTAATCCCCTTGCTTGATGTAGTCTAGTAATGGTGTTGGAGTGGATTTGGTTTCCATGAACCAACAATGGAAGGTTTGAGCTCTGGTTCGGCTTTAAAAGGAAATTCGAAACAAGCTGCCATGTTCAATCTTTGAGAGCTTGCAAAGATTGTTTCCTAAAAGGGAAACACATAATCACATGCTGGAGATTTAACAGAAGAAAAATTTAAGTATCAATACACAATAAATGTATCACATCAAAGACAAATTACAACGAGTCATTGAATGCAGTACATGTTGGAAGATCAGAGAAAATAGGAAACTTGATACTTTTCTCTGTCATTGATCCCCACAGCTTCTCTTTACTAGAAACATAGAAAACAATCCCAGAAGGGAAAAGAAAAAGAATTAAGAATATGAAATAAATCAATAAATCTCTCTTTGTTGCTTGGACCTTCTTTTCTCCTAATTCTAACATGAGCAGTGACTTAAAATCTTCCTGCCCAAATACGTTTTGCTTCTTTCTTGATTGGTCTGAAGATATATTACCTTTCACCTTCTACCACCAACTACAGCTCTATTAGCTACTATTAAGAATCGAAGAATATCCAATAAGTTAGAATAAAGCCATGAGCAAACGGATCTTTTCTTATGCCACCATCTGCTCCTGTTCTATGTACATTTGCTCCACCCATGGTGGAAGTGTTTCTCGAACACCTTTACCAAGACCACTGTATCGCTGCTGCCGCTGCTGCAACCCACCTCCCACAGGAGTAACATCTTTCACAAGGGTATTAACCCAAGAAACATCTGGCTCATCAAAGTTGGACGGCATCATGTCTATTGATGCTGTTGTAGCAGGGTTGTTGTTCCGGAACCCAAAGGAAGCAGACTTCCTAAGCTTGTTCAGCTCATCTCCTTGAATGCCCCAATCCAATTTCCCATCAGGGGAGCTCCAATCAGAAATATTTGAAGACATCATAGTTGCGGAATTAGCAGGTGCAGTAAGTCCAGCACGAGTGGTCAATGCTCCACGGTCTACAAAACTCTGGCTCCGTTTTGCAAACGCAGAAGACCTCGAATTCATTACTGCCGCTGCCACCGCAGCAGCTGAGTCAAACCCAAAGGCTGAGGGCTTCCTCACCGGAGAGGATGAAACGTTTGTTGGGTAGCTTGCACGGAGTTGGTGCAAGTTTTGGCGAATTTGAAGCCCGGTTGGAGATTGCAACTGGGATGGTGTAGCAGAATTTACTGACAGTCCCTTCAATGGAGACAGCAGGGAAGGATCGAGGGATCCAAAAGCATCATCAAGGTTAGTAGGCTTCAAATCCCCAAGCCGACTGTATTCCTTACTCCAGCATGATGGGGAGGAGAGGCTAGATATCTCATCCATCAACTGTTGCTGCTGCAATTGGCTAGCATGGTTTTCTAGCCCAAGTAATTCCATTTCCAAATCCAAATCTCTGGCACTGAAAGCAGTCTTCAAGCGGCTACCTGGTAGCTGCAAGACAGGTGGGGTGAGGTTGATTTTGTTCTGCCACAAGCCTCCAGCCTTTGGAGAGGAGGAGGCAGCCAAAGGAGACATGGGCGGTGTCGAAGTGGAAGGCAATGGCAAGGATGATGAACCAAGTGCTAGAGGGCTCAAAGTTGCCATGTCCACTGCATTGACCGCGGCAGACCTTGGTGATGGCATGGCTGAACCTGTGGAAGCATACACAGGGCGCAATTCTTCAGGTTTGTGAGCAAAGAAACAGACTTTGCGCGTGCAGCCGATCTCATCTTTGCACAGCCTAGTCCGGTACTGGGCAGGATGAAGCCAGGATTCAAACACACCATGGGCATATTCACAAGCATCACCCTTAGGGCATGCCCCCTTTCGGAACTCTGGGCAGGGCACACAGCTATAAGGGTACTTCCTTGGGTCTCTCCTCCTTGCATTCTCACCAGGATGAACAAAAGGGCACTCAGTCCAATCATGGGAGTATGCCCTAGAGCAAGGCTTCACCTTAAAGGTATACATCCTGAACTCATCAGTTCCATATACCCCGTTGTTTATATCAGGCAGTGATACATCAACAGGATATTCTTTCTTCTCAGGCCCTTCTTTCAACAACTGAGGCAGAACTATCTGTTCAGACTCTTCTTCTTCCGGGTTAAGAACATGATCACTAACACCAACGATATTATCACCTTTCAGTAACAACTCAATCACCTTCCTTCTGGAAGTACTCAAAGACTTCAAAGCTGGCACAATCAGATCAACAGGTTTGTTCCCATTAGCATCGACACAATTAGCATCAGCAGATGCATCAAGCAAGAGCTTGACAATCTTTGCGGAAGAATTTGCACCACCAGCAATAGCACAATGAAGGGCAGTGACCCCATCAGTACCACAAGCTCTATTCACATCAATCTTGCCACTCCCGATGATGTATTTCAAAACGTCAACGCTACCAAACATGGCAGCGATTGTCAGGGGTGTCCTCTCCTCAAACCCCATCTTTCTTGACCCTATTCTTCTACCATACCAGAAGCTTGCCTCGCCAAGATCCAAACCTTTCTCTTCTACTTCACTTTTGAAAGCTACCAGATCATCAGAGGCAGCCAATTCAAGCAAAACAGAACATTTACACAAAGCAGCACCAGCTTTAGGCTCATGCAATTCACCTTCCATGATGATACTTGAGGGAACAAGTTCACTCTTTGAACCACTGCACATCCCCCAACAAGCCCTGCATAATCAACACAGCAACAAGAATTCAGTTTTCTCACTCCATATAAAAAATTCAATTAAGAACAAAACATTCAAAGGAAAAAGAAACAAAGATTCATTTCCTAGGAGCTGATAGCAAAACAACCCAACTCCAAAACTGAAAATCTAAACAAAAACTAATTACACTAAAAACTAAATTTAGAAAATTCTGTTACATACACCTCAATTCCAAAAAAGTGCATAAATTTAAATATAACATACAGAAACAGAAGCTATGTTCTAAACCAAAGACTTGGTCTTTATTAAGACTTCTTCCTCTCAAAATTTCTAAGCAGGAAGTAAAACCCAAAGACCCAAAATTTCACAACTTTTGACCCAAAAACCAGAAACCCAACAAAAAGAAAAAGAAAATAAAAAATGAAAACTAGAGCAAGCAAACACCAAGTTCAAGTCCTTTTACCTATAAGCAGTCTCTGATGAAGAAAACAGAGAGAAAAGAAGATAAAAGGTTGTTCTTTGAAACCTGGGGAGGAGAGTTTGGGTATGGAGAGCAATTGTTTGAGGTGAAAGGGGAGCAAGTTGATGGCTTTTTAAGTATGGGCGTTCCGGTTTTGGAGAGGAAGAAGGGAGGAAAGTGTGACTTTTCTTCCCCTCTCTTTCTGTTTTGGTCAAAGTCAAAACTTCAAAGGCAAGGCTTTAACTCCTCTCTGATCAGAGAAAGAGAGAGGAGGGAGAGAGGGTCCCTTTCTTGGTTCTTGCTTACTAACAAGTAAGAACAAATGAAACTGAAATTTGTAATGAAATGCAAATGCAAATGGAAGCCATATCATCAAGTTTGAAACTCCATACTGGTCGGCCATCACGTGTGCGTCAGAGGCTTTGGCTTTTAGCTCACGCGCTTTAAACTATCTCTCCCATATCTCTCTCTCTCTCTTTTTTTTTTTTCTACTGTCGTGTTGTTGCTTGTCATGCTCTTTGACACACAAAATATATAGATATAAAGAAAACAAATTAGTAATATTATACACCATTTGATTTTAATCATTATATATTTTTTAATTTTCGAATTTTAAAGAATCTACTTAACTTGAATAATGAAATTTCATCCTAAGATTGTAAAGACAAAATCTTACGATATAATCAAGAAATCAAGGCTCGTTGGATTTTAATAATAAAAAAAATTAATTTTTTAAAATAACGATAAGTTTCACTTTCTTGATAATCTTTTAAAACAATAAGAGAAAGAACGACAAATTAAAATCCAATTTTATCATCAAACATTGAATAAGGAATTTTGATCATAAGATTATAAAGATTATTTTTTTTAATAAAAAGTTATAATTATATAATTCGATGTAAAAAAAATTAACTCTATGTATGTAGCTTAGATAAGAAAAATTTTTAAATTCCGGGTATATAAGATTTATAAGCATTAGTTTATTATATTAATAAAAAAATCAAAGACTTTTCGTGTTTTAAGGATAAAAGAATTTTTGATTATTTTTTATAAAATATTAATAAGTAAGCTTCGTATCCCTTTGATAAAAGCAAAAAGCAAATAATTTAGACAATTTTCTTGCTTTTCTAAACCCGAATAATGATGATATATAAAAACAAATTAAGAAACAATTTAGTCAAGCTTCACCCTCCTTTCATATTCTTCTAGAATAAATTGACAAAGGAACCCATTGAAACCATTAAATTAGCTCACTTTAATACATAGAAAATAAAATCATAAAGCTAAAAAGGACAATAAAAATGTCAAAATAATAATAATAGCAATAATTCAAAGAGAAGTGAGAAGCACTCGCCGGGGGGTGCGAGTAGGTCAGAAATGGAATATATCCGCACAAGTGGGTTGGGGTGGTGGACCAAAAGGCTAGGACGAGTGAGAGAGAGACTCCAAGCTGTAACCAAGTCAGTGTGAGCCTCCCTTTTACGCGTTTCCCTTCCATTTAGGTGGGTGACAGGATATGCCCCTGACTCAGCCTTCCACTTCCACTGTTTGGACACACCCACCTTTTTTCTTCTCTCTCACCATTAACCAGTATTTATTTATTTTTTAAATTATTATCTAATCAAATATCATAGTCTTGTTAATAAATATTATCATAGAGTTTAAATCAAATTCGTTCTGATATCACTTTATTATGAGGTCATTGCTTAATTTAAATAAGATTTATTTTAATATTATTTTATTTTAAAATTATTTTTTAATTAAAAAAAATTAACTTGATAAGACATGATCTCATATTTACTAATAAAGTATATAATTTCCAACACTTATATAAGTTTTTTGAGATCTTTTAATTGTTTCACGTGAAATTAAAATATTTTATTTATTTCTTTTTAAGCACTTAATGTGACATTATTTAAATATTTTATACTGACAATATATCAAATATAAATTAATACTTATTAATATTACTTTAACTTATAAGCATCCAGTTATCGTATTTTTTTTATTACAATTGGGTTGTTAATTTAATAATTTATTGATGTTTGATTTTTCTTCTATGGCACAACTAAAATGCTGACTCTTTGGCCAAAGGGCTTTGACTTTAAAAGAATTTTTCTTTCATGTGACTACACAGGTTTTCAGGTTTTCTTGGATCATGTTACTGTTTAGATTCCAAAGCATGAGCTTGCAAAAATTATTATTATTATTATTATTATCATATGGTAGATATGATGATTGAGATCAAATATTTTTGGGGCAGCCATGGGAGATTGATTGTTTGACTCTAATTCCTAATGTTTTCCATTGATAATACTGAAAAACTATATATTTTTAGATATATCGACGTTTCGAAAATAAAATCGAAAATCATAAATTACAATATTTTCAAAAGAAAATAATAACTTCTAAATCAAATATGAGTCGTTACGATATTATAACGAGTAATTTTGAATTATCGATTAAAAAGATATTGAATTATGGGTCAAAAGATTGAGATTCATAATGAACCTTAAATTAGGTTTACATGGTTTATAGAGGCTTCCTTTTAGAAAGAATGAAAAGAAGAAGACGACAGATGATAGCAGTCAAGCATGAATTAGGGGGTGTTTGGTATCCTAATCCAATTTTAAAACAATTAGTTGTCATTGAAAGACAGGTCATGGAGCAGTCTAAGCTGTACCTAAAGCAAAACAAGATTTGATTATAGCCGTCTAGAATGATTTTTTAGGTTGCCTTCCCTATCTTTTTCTGTTATCTCAAATTAAATACTGTACCCAGCATTCTTTAATTGCATAGAATCATTGGATTATCATAAGAATTTGTTTGCTCAATTAAATTTCATGTCTTCGAAAGAGAAATTAGATGCTTTGTTATTAGAGTTTGAAATGTTTCAATTCGAATGTTTGTATCGATTTATATATGATTGATACATGTGAATATTTAAAATGTTCGATCCGAACGTCTATATCGGATTATATATTTTAAAACAAACAAATATATATTAAAAATGGGTTAATAGTTTTGCACAAAATCAAAGGTCTAGTCAATATATAGAATTTAATTACGTGGGACAGCTTGGAAAATAAGGCTTGGAAAAATTGGTTCAATTCTTTTAAGGGTACAACTCATCATTGAGTCTTTTTGTCTAATAAATTTAGTTTTGATTTTTTTTCAATGTGATGGCATTACATGTGAAATGATTAATTTCTCCTTTTTCATATAGAAAATTCCCAAATCCAAAAGGGAACCCTTTTTGTAGAAAAAAATAGAGAAAAATTCACTAGAATTCTTAAGCATAATTCCAGGCTGAGATTGGGCCTAGCCTGGACTAAGATCTTTGGGCTGATCCTGACCTTCAACTTCTGGTAAACCCACCCTGAGCCTGATTTGGTTCAGTCCATTTCGTGTTCGGGCCTCCAACCCATTGTCACTCTTGCAATACTAGGAGAAAAATAATCAATCACATCACATAATTACTCTTGAAAACAAAGGTGTAGGGATGGCTTTTAACCACATATCTGACCAGATTATATAAAGTATGAATACTCTATATTCAGATTTGATATGAGTTCGGATAGTAAGTTTACAAAGATTACATTATTAAGACATTTTTATTTTATTTTGAATTTGATCTATCAACTTAAACTTTTAGGTATATCGATTAATCATCATATTATCATGAATCAAGCTGTATTGCTGCACTTTCAACTTGTCACTTGTTAATAATTTATATTTTCTGTTCATGTGTTTCGGTTATTCAGGATCAATCAAATATGAGGTTGTCTTAGGTTTCAATTCATTGTCAATTGAAGTTGGATCATCTAGTTCGATAACTAAAAGGTACCCTCTTCAATCTCTCTTAGATAAAAATGTTACCGACTTACACTATTTCGATATATTTGATTTATGATTTTACAAGAAAAGATATTTGAACTCAACTTTATATATATATATATTTATCATTGAATCAAATCTGTATAAGTGTACAGACTGAGCTCACTAGGTCTAAATCCATCATCTATGTTGCCCAAATACTCTTTTTCGTATATCATAATTGCAAAGTGGCAGGCAAAGCACGAGAGCTTGTCCATCTTATCCTAATATTTAGACTAAAATTGCCTATCATTTGATTTGATTTAGTCTTTTCATCAAACAAAATTGTCCAATAATTGTAAACAGTTTTAACACGTGCAATAAGACGTATCCAACTGGATTTCGTCTTGGTTAAATTTCCACTTGAAGAAAATTTTTGTGTCTGTCGTCCAGCAGGAACAAATTTCATTCTCAAGCTAATGTATTTGTCAAACGGTGTCGACAACGATAACTATAATGAAAACCAAAGAGCAACTTGTCTGTATTTGTTAGGTTAAGTTCATCAAGTTGTCATCTACACTCACAAAAAATGAAAAGAAAATAATAATAATAATAATAAACAAAAACCCCACACACATTTGTCATTGTCACAAGAGAAAATGATATCATACACATTTTGTACCAAATCGTACGTGTGACATTTGAATCATATAAATAAATAATTAATTTCATTATAATGTGTATTATTAAAAAAAAATTAATATATATATCATGCACGAAAAGATGCGTGTGTTTTGAATATCGTGAGATATTATTTGAATTATACATATTAAACGAGTAAGAGTCAAATTTTGTATTATTATATATAGATTTTTATGATGCTGCATGCATTTGACTTCGACATGACTTAAAATAATAAATTAAACTTAAGAAATTAGAGATATCAATTACGTTTACCGACATTTTTGAATATAAGATATGTAAGTTAAGAACAATAACATTGTTAGTCTTGAACTTATCATCTATTCATGAGATGAAGATGAAGTCCTTGAATTCATCATGAATTCCCATGATTGTGTTTCCAATAATTTAATTGTTCACGAGGTAAGATTAGTCCCCATTTGTCAATCACAAGTCAATATTTCTAGAAGTTTTACTCATGGAAAACCCATATTGGCAACTTAATTTTTATGTTCTTTCCAGGATAAAACTAGCTATGGCTATATTGCTTGTAAATTTTAGAAGGGAAAAGAAGAATGATGTAGCTATGAAATCATGGATGAGCTAGTTGAAGTTACACTTTCAGAATAGAGCCATGACCCCATGACTAGATTGATTGGCTTGAACAATTTCAAGTTGGCATCTTTGAAGATCTCTATGGAGGAGAATCTTAAACTAACCAAATTTATATCTAATCAAAATTTAATTATATCAAACAAACGATTAGATCCTTTAATTAGAGTATTATTATCACTTTATATATGTCAAGTTCAATGATATGATATGATAATTTGATAATGTTTAAGGAAAAAGGAAAATGTATTATTATTAACCCATGCATTCTTTAACTAAAATCAACTATTTTTCTTTTCTTTTTTATTATTTTCATAGATATAATAAAGCAAGGGTTAGACATATTACAATTAAAATTAATGTGGGTGTGTAATAGCATTAAATTTGAACTCAAATAGTTTTTTTTAATATAAAAATCTACTTAATTTAAAAATATATGTGTTGTAACGTGTAAATCTAAGAATCCGACCATTTCAACTTGCTTGGCGACTATATGTATAACGAAAATGTAAACCCTTTCATCTTATCTTATAAATTAACATACGAAATTTTCAAATTTGAGTTTCAAAATCGAATTATTAGTATATTTTTTTTAGAACACCTTTATTCTTTCTTTACTAATTCCACTTGAACTATGTGTAGAGACAGCATCCTTTGTCAATGCTATTTGATTAGATGGGATATTAAAAATTTTTCTTTTGCACGTTGCGTGGCTTTGAGTGGCTGAGGCAGGCGAAACAAATTAAGTGCAATGCATTTGGCCTCTCTGCTTCTGAGAATAATCTTTTAAGTAACCTGCAAAGCTGACTTCACGTGCCAAAATTATTTCAATTATATACCCTGCATGACAATTGACAATGATATATAACTACTAATATCCAATTCCTAGCTAGTTAATTAATGTGGTTGGTTGGTGCATTATATATATATATATATATATATATGTATGTATGTATGTATATATATATATTGGTATCAAAATATATTTCATTCATGATGAAATTTGGAGACAGTCACACTTGATATTGAGTAATTATTTGTTTAATTAACCAAAACATATAAAACGTTTAAGCTTTTATATATGTTGGGGTAGATGTGTGATATAGACTACACGGGAGGAGTGGTTTTCTCTTATTTCGTAAATGATAAATCTGTCCATTTTAGTATTTAAATATAAAATCTTTAAATTAATATCTTAAATTCTAAAAGTTAAGGCGTCTCTCCCGGAAAAAAACCCGAACTTTTTCCTTTTTGGATAATTGAAAGCAGAGCTTTTATATATCATTGGATCACAGCCTCATTGACTATAGCACAGAATTAAAGATTTTATGATGTGGTGATGAATTACCACTGCTGTTTCGTTAGATATGGAGGGTGGTGGCTTGAATTTAATTGGAAAGTGTTGTCAACTTTCACATGTGGTGTGTGGTTTGATGAGTAAAGCTTTGAACAAGGCATAGGTTCATCGAATCCTTCAGGGTTTTTTTTGACATTAGAAAGCTAACCACACTACCACCCTTGAATGAGCCCAAGCTGTTCTCTTTGCATGCAAAGGTAAGCTTTGAAACAATGCATGTTAGATGTGATGAGAAAGTTCTGTCTTGAGTGGGAAACAAAAATAAGCACAACTGTTTTATTCAACAAGAAGTGCTTTGTCAATTGTTTGTTATGTAATTATACATATGATTTGCTCTTCTAATTTGTTTTAAATTTATTAATTATATTAATTTTTTGATCGATAAAAAGATCTGTCTGCACCCAAACAGATGATCATCTTTTACTATTCGTACATGTGTGAGAACAAGAAGTGGATGAGCTAAACCATGGTCCCACCATCAGCTTCTCCATATGTACTCTTTCATAAATCATAATTAAGCAAGAATGCAAGATGGTGAGGTAGCTAGTGATCTCTTTCAAAGGTTAAATATAAATTAGGATAAGGAAAGGAGATCCTTTCTGATTATAGAAACATGCTATATATAGAAAATACCATGATGCTTTTGGCTTTGCCATATCTTATTGAAGAAAGTGTTTAAGAGGGTGAAAAGCCAGTTGTTTGAGAATATCCCCCATGTCTACTATTAGACTAGCAAATTTCTATAAGATTATGAAGCTTGTACTCTTGCAATTGAACTGGAAAAGACCCTTTCTTTCTCTTTTCTAGGTATGGAGACAATAGAAATTAATTAACCAAAGCAAGATGTCATGATCTTTGCAGCTTTAAACAGCAAACAAGTTGAAAATATGAGGTTCTTTTTCTTTCTCTTTTTTTTTTTAAATTAATAGCATTTTAAGATTATAAGAAATAGATTAGTTCGATATCTTATTTTCTCCTTTTCACAAGTGATCGTATAGAAGTTATATGTGCTACGTTAATTACAAAATAAAAAATAATCCTCTCATTTTGATCTCTTTTACATCATTAAAATCTGATCGTATCTTCATTATAATATATATATATATATATATATATATAGACTCAATTATGAAAAAAGATTAAGTTCAAATAGAAAAGAGGATAGTGCCATTGCTAATTAAAGATTTGAACATATGATATGTCTACGTAAATCTTCACTCCACTCATCTCAATCACTTGAGTTATTGCAAAACCGACAAGATATTTTTTTTCTAAATATGTTTCTATACCCTTTTCTTTTTTAAGGCAAAATTTAAGACTAGGGTCTTTTCTACACCAAAAAAATAAAATTAAATTAAAGAATCAATCATAAACCAATTAAATTAAGACAATGCTATTCACATGAATGAAAACCTTGGAATATTTGTCTAAATTTCTAAATATTCCCATCCTTTTGTGGCCACTTTGGGGCTTGTTTTCTTCTGTGTGAGCCTAGGGAGTATCCAATGCTTCTTATAAAGAAATTGCATAGAAATAAGCTGGGAATTAATTCAAACTTATACAGTATTAAATAACCTAACTACTACCTTGTTTTGGATCACTTTTAAGCTAAGAAATATTTTTTTTTGCATTAAATTAAAAGTATAGGTAGTTATCTTTTGTTAATTAATAATTAATAATATGATATATAATCGATTACGCACATTTTCAATTAATAAATTAATTAAAATTTGGTGATGTGGAGCTCTCTCCTTCAATGAAAGTGAGGGGGGAACAATTATTTGATCAATTGCAAACTCTCTTCAGTAGCCTGCATTCACCAGTCAATCTTTATCTTTCTGAAAGAAATATATGTATTATTTATCTATCTATTTATTGTCTGTTTATGTCTTAACTTAAATGGTTTAAATTGAAGTCGGAATCCGATCAGGTGATCCTATGCTAAGTACAGGATTCTGAGTCCAACTAAAAATGTTCAAAAAGGAAATCAAAAACGTTTCCCCACAGCATCTTTCGTTGCATTCACCTTTTTCTTTCGGGGTCCCCTGTTTAGCCAGCTAGCAACAGCATGTGCCTCAAGTTGCAGACGATTTTGAGTGACTTTTGTGAAACATGAGGTCTCTCTTGCTCTCTCTCTCTCATGGAAGCCTTGATAGCCAGGCTTCCAGATGCAGTGATTTTCACATATTATTTATAGGGATCGTACAACTCGTTTCTTTCAAATGTGAGGCCAAGTTATCAGCCGCAATATCAATAATTGGAGGGATTCAACCTTCCATAACAAAAACCATGATGCATATCAGCACTATCTACAAAAGTTCAAAGTAATTGTGATTAATGAGTGGGATAACTATGGTCAAATTTGTCGTTATATAGCATGAGTTATAATGTTAAATTATGTTATTGTATTTCAACTTCAATAAATAATAAACTTGACGAAAATTTGTGGATTGCATTGAGAAAATATCTTGTGAAGTATTCAGATTCTATTATTCGATCAATTTTACAAGACAGGAACCCGGATTTGAAAGATTAATTAGAGCATTAATGGTGTGATTAATCAGCTATTACTAGCCTTTAGGGTCTTTAGCCACATTTTTTGCTGAATAATTTAGATAGGGATATGATGAAAAGGGAAAAACAAATGTGCATGTGGGGGCAGATTCAAGTTGATCACGGCGCCGAAATGGGAGCACAGTCGTTCTCATGGGGTCATGGCTCTTGGGAATTTGTATAATCAGTGGATTGAAAAGAAAATTGATATTTGGAGATGGAAATTGTGTGTTCTCTTCTATATTTGCCTGTCAATTTCAATAAGAATAGGCCTAGAAGAGAAAGACAATGAAGCACATGGACGAAGAAAATCCCACCTATGGATTTCATCAAACCCTCAAACTTATAACACTTAACAATGGAAAAAGGACATTAATGACTCTAAAACTCTATGATTTGAAGTAGGAAAAGGCCATGTTCTCTTTCACTTATCAAAGTCATCACCCTTTATAAAAAAAAAAGAAAAGAAAAGATAAAACCCCATTTCTTTCACGTTCTCTCTTCCATGTCAATTTCAATTCTGTTCCACTTTCCCGACTCTTCTCCCCATACCCCCTTTTAACTACCACTCCCTCAATCCCCCCCTCTCAAGCTCATCTCTCTCTCTCTCTCTCTCTCCCTCTCTCTCAATTCGTTGTTTTGAAAGTCTTTAGAGACTTTGCCTTGTTTCATAGTACTTTTGCTTTTGGTTTCTCTCCTTCCCTGTTTTTTAATCATACAGGATCAACCTGGGAGAAGCTACACCTACTGGACAGACTTCAAAGTTTTTTTTTTTTTTCCCTCATCATGAACACTGTACAAGACTGGCCTGAACCAATCATCCGAGTCCAATCTTTATCCGAAAGTGGCCTACCAATCATTCCAGAAAGATACATCAAGCCAGCCCCCGATAGGCCTTCCTTCATAGACCCTGAAGACTGTGATGCTAATATTCCGATAATTGACCTCACAGGCTTATCAGGGGACGAAGCCTGCAACCTCCCTGCCACCACTCTGGACCTAATTTCTTTGGCCTGTCGAGAGTGGGGATTCTTCCAGGTCGTGAACCATGGGGTTAGCCCTGTGTTAATGGACCAAGCAAGAGAAACCTGGCGTAGCTTTTTCCATTTGCCTATGGAGATTAAGCAAGCTTATGCCAACTCCCCCAAGACTTACGAAGGTTATGGTAGCAGGTTAGGAATCGAGAAAGGAGCCATTCTTGATTGGAGTGATTACTACTTTCTTCACTATCTTCCATTAACTCTCAAGGACTATAAAAAATGGCCTGCCTCTCCTGATTCCTGCAGGTAAAATTACAATGAAAGTTCTCTTAGATTCTTTTTGACTGTTTTCTTCACTGTAGCATCTGGTTAGATTTTGGATGCTGTACGAGTTTTTGATTTGGCTTATTCAACGGTTGTACTATGCTAATTTGTCATGCATGTCAGCATGTTGATTTGTCACTTCTTTAGTCAACTGTCTACAATGTCCCATACCTTAATTTGCCCGCTTTCTCAAAATTATTATTATTTATTTATATATTCTTATTCCATCAACCATAAATTTGGACTCTACTGTAGCCTAATTAGATTGAATAATAATGTAGAGAAGTAATTGATGAGTATGGGAAGGAAGTGGTGAAGTTATGTGGGAGAATAATGAAGGTTCTGTCGATGAACCTTGGGTTGAGAGAGGACCATCTACAGAATGAATTTGGTGGGGAAAATTTTGGGGCATGCCTAAGGGTGAACTTTTATCCAAAGTGTCCACAGCCTGATCTGGCCCTTGGTTTATCATCCCACTCGGACCCTGGTGGCTTGACCCTTCTCTTACCGGACCCTGAAGTCCCCGGCCTTCAGGTCCGGAAAGATGGCAAGTGGATCACCGTCAAGCCTGCCAAGCATGCCTTCATAGTAAACATCGGCGATCAAATTCAGGTGACACTTTTCTCTCTCTCTCTCTCTCTCTCTCTGGATTATTCATGATAAAACCATTGGCACGTGGAGGGGTCATGCTTTGATGGACTAATGAGCCACACACATACACCATTCAACTTTGGTCAAAAAACATATCAAGAAGCATGTTATTATTCCTTCCTCATAAAACCCAAAATTTCTTTTCAGATTTCCTTTGATTTTTTTCTCTTATTAAAGACAGTCAAAGTGGATAAACATGATGATTTTAAGGTTATGAAGATAAGGGTATTTGGGATGACAACACTTTGAATCATCACATAATGTTGTTTCAATTCAGTGTTGGAAAGATGTTCGATCTCCCTATGTCTACGTGTTAGAGAACTATTAGATCTCACTATTGTTTCTTTAGCCATTTTCCTCTTGTCACTTTCCACAACGCCCAATTGTTTAAGCAATGAATAATGTTATGGACAATTCAAAATGGAAAAACTAAGCTTAGATTGACAATGACATTGGTCTTGGCACCCAACAGGAGTTTTCCACCTTTTGCTCTATCTGTATGATCAAGCTTTTGTCATTAGTAATAAACTAAGCCACATTGATATACATTGGCACCTTTGTTTTTTTCACTTTCTTACCCTTTTTTTTTTTTTTATATAAACACTTAAAAAATCTTTTTTGACCTTTCATCATAGGGTGGTTTCTACTTTTGTACTCGCGTATATCACATGATAAAAAGTTGAAAAATCCTAAAATATCGATTTCAATTTATTGTGTAAATAAAATTCATTGATTATATGATTTTCAAACATAATATTATCCAAAAACAACTTCACAACGTTACTTTAACATCACGAAACGTAAAAATATGAAATTTTTGGTCGGCTTTGCTTTTGTTTATACAATGAATTTGCTTGATATATTGTTGATTGGTTTTGGTTTTATATTTGATTCAGGTTCTAAGCAATGCAAATTACAAGAGTGTTGAGCATAGAGTGATAGTGAATTCAGCCATGGAAAGGGTATCATTGGCCTTCTTTTACAATCCAAAGAGTGACATACCCATCAAACCGGTGGAAGAGCTGGTTTCAGCAGACAATCCTGCATTGTATTCCCCCATGACATTTGATGAATACAGACTCTTCATCAGATTAAGGGGTCCCAAAGGCAAATCCCAAGTGGAATCTCTAAAGTCTCCAAGATGATTGAGACTATATTCTCATTCACTGTAATTAAAATCACATGGGAAAACAATTCCTTTCTTCTTAAGCTGTAAATCTTATAATACAAGGAGGAAAAGAAAAACCAAAAAAAAAAAATGGAAAAGAAAGAATAGGAAAAGTAAAAATAGAATGATTTTCTCTTATGGCACTGTTTATTTGATGGGGGTGTTGGGAAAACTTTTTCCAGGGACCTGAAATTGATTAGGAATTTGGAATTACTTTCCCCGTTGATTAAGGAAAAAGAAATTGTCACATTCCTTAACAGTATTGCACGTTTTCAATTGAAAGTTAAACCTATAAAATAATTAAAGGCCTAGTATTCTCATTTACCGATTTCTTTCCTTTTCATTGAAATCAACGTAATACTATATAATATCTTCAACTATTACAAATATCTGTTTTATAAAAAACGATTATCATTTCAATCTATATACATACCTGTTTAATTTTGATTAATATTGAAAAATGAATGTGTAAGATTTTCAAAATCAAATAGGTAAAAATTTTTGTTGAAGATACAACAAAAATTCTTCCTATATTCTTATCTGATATTATATAGTATCAAAGTTTTTTTCATTATAATGTCATCATTGATAATATGCTTAAAATAATCTAAAAACACGTGATTATCACGCTTTAAATATGTCGATATTAACAAGTCTAGATAAAAACGAAAGTGTTGATTTAAGTTTTTCGACTTTTCATTTGAATGATAATAATCATTAAATTAAGTATGAATTATATATGTGAAATATTTCGGATAAGCACGATTTGTCTCAACAAAAAAAGGAAATTGGATTTTTTCTTTTTCAATGGAGAGCTACTTACTAGCTACCAATTACTTGTCTCTTCATCTTAAAAAAAAAAGAAACCCAACATCTATTTAGTTAAAAATATGACAAATTCTTTCAAAAAAAAATTATTACAATATAATATAAAGTGCATTATATGATTATAACCACACCGTTGGTCATAGTTGTTTAGTAACCTTGGACTCTAAAAAGGTTTTGCCTTTTGTTCAAATGTAATTAAGGTTTTAAAGCCACTTTTCACTCATTTCCTATTCATAGCATAAGGTATAACTTTATCTCCCACTAAAATTAAAAAAAATATATAGTACATTAATTAAACAAACTAGTCATCTTTGTTTTAGTCCAAATCATGATGGATTAGATGTTAATTTTCTATTAATCGATTTAACAACTATTGATTAGAAGTCAACAATGTCAACTATACAATAAGGTTTTCCCCCTCATAGTCATATTAATTTAATTCTACAAAAAATCACATGCTTATTAATAAGAAAAAAAAAGGTATAATATTCCCCATAGTCGAAGGGAGTTCGTAGTAAGTTCGAATTTTTTAATTAATTTTTTTGGGTATTTTAAGTTGAAAAATAGTTTGGGGTTTACATCATCTGGATATAGCTTAGCTGGTTTGAATGGTTGTTTAATTAATAATTGATTTGATGAAGGCAACATTCGGTGGACATGAAGAGTTGGTGACATACATTGGACTTGTCACCGCAATAAGGAGAGGGAAAAAGACATGTCAATCTTTGCTTCAAAAACCAGACCACTGGTTTTGAATCAAGGGTTGGGAACTGTTGTTTCAATGTCTGAATTTTCTGAATTTACGATCAAATGGAAAACAGACAAGGAAAGTAGCATGATTGCTTCCATTTGCCAATGTCCATGTCCATGTCAATTGAAAATCGTAACTGCATATATATATATATAACTTCCAAGGCTTTGAGACCAGATGTTAATAATGTTTGGGGGGTTTCAGTTTTCAGACAGGGACTCGTGTAGACAAGAAAAAGATTTCCCTCACGATCCAAGATTCTATAACTTAATTTGGTTTAAAAATTAAAATAATTCGATTTCGGACGTAATTTTTAAATTGAGTTATATTAAAAAATATAATATTTTTTAATTTTTACATTTTAAAATTTGAATTCAAATCTGAAATTTTTGTACGCTTAAACATTCACAGTTAAAACTGAAATAAAATCAAATTCATAATTAAAACAGATGAAAAAATAAAATAATGAAAATAAATCAAGATTTTGGTAAAATAAGGATCTCCCAAAAGGGAAAAAAAATCTTTTGACATATTGACCATGGAACACTGAGTTTGTAGTTGAAATTGAAGAGCATAATAAGCAAGGAAGACAAAGGCAGTGGCCGGTTGGAGGAGAAAAGCTTTCGTTGTCGTAATAATGAAGGTTTCTTAGCCTTTAGGCTCTAGGTGGGCCAAATGCTCTCTGTTTGGAAACAAGTTTATGTCAGCCAGCACAAACGGACCCTAGTCAACACCCACGTGCATAAACAATTCAGCTCGTTCTCTTCTTTTATTTTATTTTATTTATTTATTTTTAAAATAAAAAAATTCACTTAGCATTTACGCAACTAATATTCTTTATTTCAAATGTTTGAATTTCAAGTGAATAATAGAAATTATAATATTACGTATGAATAATATAAATTTTAAAAATAAATATCGACATAAATGTAATTCCAATTTCGACATTTTTTTAAATATAAAGATATATACGTTTATTTATTATTAAATTAAATGTTCAAATGTGATGTCTCGGATCTGCCCCTCACGTGATAAAATGTTTGGATGTACTTTTGTGTTTGGCTAAGAACGTGTGGGTTCTTACTCAGCACATCTTTTATTCGCTGCAATAGGACCACTAGGGAAACCGACCATGGATATGGCTCCTTAGCTTTAAATTTTGGGTTGTGAATATAATAACAAATTATTGCATCATTGCTGACATCAGGTGATTCTATGGGCATCTTTTAACAATGTCAAAACAGCTACTACTATTGCTTTGGCAGCTCTCCCACCTGAGGCATTTGAAAATCATGTTAAAGGACTTGAAGACAAATACTAGTAAAGTAAAACAAGAATCCACCATATAGTGGATGATGGTATTCTTCATCCAAGGAATTTGGTTTCAACCTTCAAATAACAAGGGCAGTCGAAAAATAAGAGAAGAACAACCTGTGAATTCGATGCCATGACAGAAAAGCATAAATCACATGATCTTAAGGGAAATACTCAATGTCCCTTGCAAATTTTCGATAAGTGATACAGAAAAGGTATTAACTGAACAGGATAGATGTTTCTCGAACATAAAAAACTGAATCCATCGAGGTACCTGATCAGCCATAAGGACTTAAAAGAGCGACTAAGTATCCTCTCGATTCTGAAATTTGAAAACTCGGAAGACTGCATTCACCGCTGCCGAACATGAAAGTAAGTTAAGAAAGTATTAATCTACACAAAGCCTATGCAAGTGTCCATTGGTATGCCACTACATGTCATTTTCATGTACCTAAAAGAACCAAAGTAATTGGCTTGCAATATAAGAAAGTTTTTGCAGTACCAACAGAATTATGCATTCACTATAGCTGCTTTACAACAACATCAGTGAACAAAACCGATCAGGTTAGTCTCTCCGTTGGCTGCTACTGCCTTGCCTTTTTTTGGCATGAAGGACATTTGTAAAACTTAATCGTTTCTGCTTTGGCTGGTGTAATTTTCACACACTTTCCATGGTACCACCGTTCACACATGTCACAACCAATCCAAAACTCATCAGAATTGTAACCTCCCCCACAGCTCCCACAAAAGGTATCACCCTGCTCTTCTTCATCATCCTCGTAACTTTCATCAGCTAACTTAGGATTGCTCCTTGGCTGTCCATCAATTGACCTCTGAAAGGCAAAAGAACGATTATAAATACGAAACCAAAAAAGTAAAAGGGCAATGATGATACAAGGTTCAAATTTTAACAGTTTGAATTGCTTTTGTCATTCTCATGGATGGAGGGCTAGTAAATTCACCTTTGTGCTGTTTCGTGATTTGCTGGCGCTCTCCACCGTAGGCTTGTCTTTCACAGGCTTCCTTCCAGTTACAACTTCAAAGATGGTGGGAAGATCATTTATCATGCTAAATAAGCGCTTCCTGTTGAGTGAAAGGCACAAAACTCATGATTTATAGTCCTATCACAAAAAAATTCAGGAAAACAAGAGAAGAATAAGAGAGAGAGAGACAGTGAGATAATGCAGAAGTTTGACATCATAGTAACTAACAGTGCAGTAGCTGGTGCTGGGTCCCTTAAGATCTGACCTATGTGACCACTTTTCCAAAAGGAAAAAGTGAAAATAAAATAACATTGGAAAAGGGGCATCAACTTGTATTCTACAACCAAAATGCGCATGTGCACAAGAAAGCAATCCTCCAGGTAAAAATATGCATGCTTGTTAAAATATTGCGCATGTCAAGGTTGTCCAGCACAAGCAGAAACACAGGATTACCAATTTATTAAGGCCCAAAGGGTAAAACAGGATTCTCAAGTATGAATCATTAAAGATGCAAAGCACTGGTTGAACCTGGCCTTTATCTACATTAGCATTTATATCATTTACTGCAATATATAATACAACAGCTACGATTGAAAGAGTTGCTGCATGTCTCTTCGATCAATATTCTATGCCACCAGGCCTTTTGTGATATTTATGAAACTGTGCGGGAAGAAGGGGCAGGGGTGATCCTGTATTAGTAAAAATCTTTGGGTCAGCTTAATAGCCCATTTGGAGTTAGCTTTAAGTTTGTTAACTTGTGAATTCCATTATGCTGTTGCCTTGGCCACAAATAGAATGGAGAAAAAGAAAGAGGGAGGAGGGGCAGGGATGTTAGAAGAGGCTCATTATGAATTTCAAGTTCTAGTTAAGAAAAAAATCTCTCTTGCTTTTTTCTTTTATCATTGGGAGGAGTATTAAATTTGGTAGCCAAGCAATGCCTACAATCTTGAACTCAATAAGCCAAAACTAGCAAAGGGGAGAACCGAGAAAAAAAGGCACCAAGACATTCTTAGTATAGGTATCTTGACCCAATTCAAAGCTAGAACGCCTATCCTGCCACAAACTACAAATATGGCACAGTGAATGTTAAGTAACATCAAGCATTTAAGTGCTAAGCTTCTAAATTCCATTAAATTACTACTTATAGCATGTGGCAATTATTGAAGTGGGGAAGCATTCAGAGCTTAATTAGGAAAGGATGTTCAAAGTGGCCTCCCAAAAAATGATACTAGTATCAGATCTACAAAGGAGACACTGGTCTTTCCCTAAAGGATCCTTGAGTTTGAGGATAAAAGGTATTAGTCTCCAGATTCGCACCTTATAATCCATTAACGGAGGAGTGGATGACTCCAGATTGAAGTAAAGAGAACAGGCAAAAGGTAGGAGTAAGGTATTTAGCATTACTTTGGTGGTGGAATTTGGAAATGCATAGGTTACTGTAAAAGGTCATAAACCTCTCAATCCCAAGCTGAGATCATCCATTCACTCCCCATCCAACTGAAATTTGTTCTGGATTGTTTCGCTCTCACCTCAAGTACAAATCAGTATTGCACTCTCCCTCAATCCTAACAGAACATTAAAAAACCCGGAATATCAACAATCTAAATTTCATTTAACATAAACCACCTAAAAACAATATTCATGTCTTCATGCAGTTATACAGTATAGGATTTTACAAATTCAAAATATCAAGGTAACAAAAGAGAATCAACAGATCTACCAATTTAAAAACTAAAATACGAAGTCCATACAGGCAGGTAATAGGGCATAAGAAAGCACACAGAAACCACAAATTCATAGATTTATATCCAATAAAAAAGAAGCTGATAAATTCTAATATTCCAGTTTACATGCTTCATCATTGTAGCCCCACTTCATTTGCCTAGTTAAAGACAAAATCATTATAAGCAACGTAACAAAATAATCAAAAGTAATGACCTTGATAGAATAAATTCCACCAACTATGGGAACATTGCTTCTAAGAGTGGCCAATACATAGCAAGTATTCAACATCAACATCAGTATACTAATGGTTAATTTTTCAAATTTCAACCCCACACCAGCTTCCTTTTCATAATTCTTTTATGTCAAGTCATTGACATTCATATACCACTATGAACAAGATAAATAATTCTTCAGTGCAAGAGAACAGGAGCACAGTTCACAAGCACAATATCAACACAAAAAATAACATAAAAAACAATTTGCAATTCAAGTTGAGAAAAGATAGATGCAAGAACAATGTACCTCTCGTTGCGATTAAGTCGAGCTCCAAAATAGAAAGCTATGGAGAGCAACCAACAATCACTATGCACAGCAACCAGTGAAAGCCAGTCTTTACGATTCATCCCATCTCTTGCAAAATTTATACCCAAGGCAGGCTCAGGGAGCTCCGGTGGAACTTCCTCTGCTGGTAAAGCTACCTCCCATGACTCATTTGGGTGTCCATACAAACACAAATTCTCCTTATCTGAGCGACAACAAAATCAAATACTTAATAAAAACTAAAAGCTGTAATCAACTTCAGCCTATAAAAAGCGGAACTAGCACATAATCCTCAATTTGGTATCTGAGAAAATGCAGGAAAAAATGAAAAGAAAAGAAAATTGTATTACATATGAATAAAATTTCCCTCTCTTCTCTGTATCCAAACATAAGTGACCTCAAATACAACAATACATTCCAATCTAAATTGAACGGCCGACACAAAAACGACAATTCAAAGGCCTACAACAAAGTAAATACAATACTCAAATAACATTTTCCTCTCTCATTTCCATCAACTTCCTCAAGCAACCACACAAATAACCTCCTTTTTTACACTCCTAAAATGCAACTCATTTGCATTTTCCTTAAAAAAAAAGTCAAATTAAAGATCACAAATCCAATGGCCAATAAGAAAGCAGAAACCTTTGAAACGATTAAGGAAATTTGCATGCAAAGCAAGAAAAGAATCTAAGCAAAAACAGAAACTCAGCTCCAATTTTCAAAATCAATCCGGATCGATTCAATCACCACGAGACTACTTAAGCTCACTCCAAATTAAATGCATCACACGCAAACAGAATTTCCATCTCCATCTCCATTTTCCCGTCAACTTTCTCAGCAAACAAACATAAATAGAAATAACAAGAAAAAAAAAAGAACCCGAAACTGACCTGGATCGCATTGCGAGTAGAAATCATCTACATCTGATCCAAACCACAACAAAACATAAACAAACCGAATACAACAACGAATTGAAAGAATGGAAACTAGGGTTTACAGAAAGAGAAAATTACCGTAAGTGAGTGCTCGAACGAGAGCGGAGCGTCGCGCGCTATAGTCTTTGAAGATCTCTTCGACAGTGCAAGGACTAGAAGAAGCCATTTCTTTCCTTTTTTTTTTCCAAATAAATATGTATAATTGTAAATGTAAAGAGAGTGTTTTTGCTTCGGAAATGGATCGGTTTTGCTATTTACAGAGAGGTTTTTTTTTTTTTTTTTTGGGGAGAAATCGATGGTTTCCAAATACAAAACTAAGAGTTTATGAAGCTCAGGGTGTCCCGAAACAGACAAAACACAGACGATAAAAGGAAGAAGGGAAAGGAGATTTGTCGGTTTGGTTGTCAGGGAAACAGAAATCCGAAGCGTGGACTTAGCGGATTTTCATGGAACTTAAACCGGGCCTAAGCGAAGACAACGAGATCCTGTCTGGTTTTGATTTGGCCCAAACAAAAGTAACAGGGTCTGTTTGGACATTAAGACAATAAATTTGGGCCATTTCGGAATTTTCGCTTTATTGTTAGTTTATTACATAAAAAAAATCTTTAACCTGTACACCATTGTCCAAATAAATCTCTAACCTTTTATTTCGATTTTTATAAATATTTATACTTCTATTTCTAATAAATTCTTAAAATCAACAATCAAAAAATATAACTATCCTTACTTGTAATGACAATTATCATTATAATTATCATTTTTTGCTTACGTGACAAATTGACATATTCGATTATGATGAAATTCTCAAATAACAAATGTCAAATCATCAATCTCTCATCAAAATCATAGAAAAGAAATTTCGATTTCTCTCCTCTTTCTTTTAATCGAAATAGTTTTCCGCAAATCCCTTCTTTTTCTCCAAATCTAGAATAAAACCAAAAGTACATAAATCCTACATCTTTGGTAACTATGCTTATGTTCATTGATAATGGCAAACCCAAGCTACATGAACAATTCCTCTGGATTTGGATTTCCCATTTTTTATTCTTTTTTTATCTCCTTTTTTTTTCTTATTTTTATTCTTCCAACGTTTGGGGCAGACTGCTGTTGAGTATATCACCTGTTTACAGTTTGAGTGACAATTGGCTGGAAGACAGAACTAATGGCAGACAAAGAAGAAGCTTATTATCTTAGAAAGACATGAACAAAGAAAGATGTGAAGGGGGACATGACATGACAGAACCAGCAAGTCTAAACACTTGAATCTGTCGTAAATTATTTCATTTCCAGGAGATTAAGACGAAATAAACAGCACAATCTAGTTGCTGACTGCCTCCATTGCTGAACACTACCCATTGAGATAACAGAGACCTTGGCAAAAAGTTGTAAAGCATTTACAGCCATAAGCAAATCAAACCAAGGAAAAAATTTGAGCAACTAACAAGTGTGTTTTTTTTCATGGTGAGGATATACCACACTAGCACTTAACTACAGATTATACATGGTGCAATACACAACCTAGCAACCTGGAAGAAGAGAAGAAAGCCCAAAAAATTTATGGGACTAACAAGCTAGACATAATTCGCTAGACACTAAATGCTTATACACCTAGCTACAGGATTAGGCTTTTGAAAGGACATTAGTTCAGAATAATTTTGGGGGGAAGGCGAACTCCTAGTGTTTTGTCCTCGGAAGGAAGACCCTCGTAGGCAACGAGTTTCACAACAGAGTGAGTGTTAAGGTTATACCTTTCCTCAACTTGTGCAAATCCCCTGCTAAGAACTTGTCCCACCCAATCGGTCACCACCATAGTCTCATCAGATAAATATGAAGCTGCTAGTAGTTGTTCCATAACTTTTGAGTCAATATCTAACAAGCAGTCTGAGCCAATGAACTTGCAGAAACTCTGGTTTATATCATTCAGTAGTCTCTCTGCAAGTGCATCAAAATCAAATGGCTTGAAAACCACATTCTTGACAGGCTGACCAAAGAAATCTTGCAACCAAGGTGTTGGGTTCTCAGCAACAGAGTCATTGTCAACAGTTCCATCATCAGCTTCCTGCACTTCGCTTTCTTCAGCAGGGATGTTCAAATCTAGATTCCAAGATGATGTCCTATTAGGCCGTTTGGCCATTTCCATGATCTCATGCTGCTCCAGAGTTTCATGGGAGCCAATTAGCTTTCTTTTATTCAAAAAGCCCAGCTTAGAGACACTTTTTCTTGCTGTAACAGGTGCCATCAAGTCTTGGCCAATTGTGTTGTCGTCATGCTTGATCAATATCTGCAGTGGCCAGCCCTTGGCTCTCAATACTTTATCTTCAGAATAGTTAGATGTTTCTGTTTTATGACAAACAACTTGATTTTCCTTTGCTAATGTTGAAGTAGTCACAAATATTGCATTGTTAGTGCTGACTTCTCTTCCATGTGAGTCTAAAAACTTACCAGTCCGGATAGCCTGAGACAAGCTGCTCTGAACCTGAATATCAGCTTTATCTACATTTTCAAGGTACACAACAGACAGGGGCTTTTTGCTCAACTCCTCAGCAACATAATCAACCACAGTCTTCCCTCGAAATCTTAGATCATAATTCACTTCCTGGCAATTGAAGAGCAACTGTGTATGGAGAACCCCATCTTGGGAACTTAGATCTATGCAGATAAAATTCTCTCTGCTTCCATATATTATGTCAGCAAGTGCAACAGCAATTTTCATTTTGCCACACCTATCAGGTCCACTGAAATTCAACCATATATCACCTCTTCGACTGGCTCCATGACATCTCTCATTTCTTGCTCGGCTGTTGGCTACTGTTTGGCAAATAACACTCACAGCTTCATCCTGCCAATCGACTCTTTCAGTGACAGCTGTAAAAAGCTTCTTGAAGTTGCTTGGATCAAGCTGTCCACCACACTCAGGAGATGAAGAAGATGACGACTGAGCTTGATGGCTAGAGACACTCCCATTGATAACATCAACATTTGCAGGAAGGCAACCTAAGAATTCCTGTGCAAGCCCTGTGTGGTTTTGATTTGTAGGTTTCTTCAATTTGTTACATGAAGAAACTGAGCATATACCCAACCCTAAATCTGTTGTCACAGAAGTCACAGATGTAGGAGATGCTTGACTAACATCACCCACACTTGAATTGGACAAGCTGCAAGGAGATATGGGTTCAATTGCCTCGAAATAACCTTCTTTGGAAGGTTTTTCCCGCAGTTTGGACAGGAAACTTCCATTTTTAGTCATGGAAACCACAGAGAAAGGAATGTCTGATTGTGATGTTGACATCTTTTGGAAATTAACAGGCAAGGATGAATTTACATTTATGCAATTATTTTCATTGGGCAGTGTATTTGCGATGTTGCCACCATGACCATGAGCATTTTCCTTCTTGTCTTGGATGATGTGAAAGCCTAGAACACTTGGGAATGGAGGATTTGCTTGATAAGTGTTTGACTCAGGGACGGGATGAGTGTGATGAAGGCGCTGGCATATATTGTCCCACTTCTTTTGCAGTCCTGCTACCTTAGTGTTTAATAACAGTCCATCATCTTTGGTCTGCACTGAAGAAAGACAAACTGGTTTTCACATAAACTTCATAAATATCCAATAAAAACTGATTGAGATTTGGGGGCAGGGCAGGGGTGGTTAGATTCAGCGATCAGAACATGTAAACCCTTCATTATTCCCTCAAATGAATATTGCCACAAGGTCTTCATCAAAAACAGAAAAGCAACAGATCTGGTGAACTACTGATATTAATAACCAGTATAAATATGCTTCCCGTGGATGTTCTTGAAATTAAGGTCATCCAAATTATGTGATAATTTCTACACTAGACCAATCAATGTTTTTAGAGGAACCAACTTCAATCTGGGGCTACTTATCATACATATAAGTGAGGGTGGCCCTGAATCTTACCTTCAATGGCTGTGGGTGCATGTGCATGATGTCCATCTTTTAAGATGGCAGTAGGATGAATCTTGTTAGCACTATACCTGGTGTATGTTCCATCTTTTAAATTAATGATAAGTTAAAACCAATAATTCCATTAAAACTCTGGGGCCCCACTGCCAATATTTGAAACTAAAGAATAGAAGCACAGCTTAGCACTTGAAGCATGAGTTTAATGGACACACACCTTTACATCTAATCCCTTGTTTGCTCCAAGCTCGGTCATCTGCAACCAGGAAGGCAAAGTAGATTGGTACTGATCTGCCACTGAAACATTGAATCCTCCCTTGGAAATTGCAATTACTTCTTGTTCACACCTCTCATTGCATTGATGACAGCGGGGGACATGCTGATATGAGCTGCTTAAAGACCCCTTTGACTCAGAAGGTGTAGAAAAGAACCCACCAAACGGAACAAATGACTCCATCAAGCTGTAGTAATATTGTGGCAATAGAACTATAAGAAATGGTTGGGGCTAATACAAAGACAGTAAGAACACATTGTAAGCACTCTCAAACACAGCTCCCAATAATAGGGAAGGAGGAAAAAGGTAATGCTGCATAACAACAAAAGGAGAATGAAAACACATATAAGTGGAGGTCATAAAAAACTAACTAATATACCATTCATCACCTTAGATAAATTAAAAATATAAAAGTACCTATTAGACCTATATAAGTTGTTTCATTCAATAAACATGCACTAACCAAATAACCACCCATTATAAACACATAATTACCCACTGCAAACAACTTAATATCTATTAAATACTTTAAACTCTTATTGTATTATTATTATTATTTTCTAATTAATAAATGTTAATGCGGGCAACATGGTACCAGTATTTGTAGTTGCAAACTCACCGTAAATCACAAATCACAACACCTCTAAATCCTAGTTTTCACCATGGTGAAGATATTTTTTTCTTTTTGAAAGTCACCATGGTGAAGATTATAACCCAACTCTGGCAAAAGGTTATGAGTTATGACCAAGGCAAAATCTTTAAATCACACAAAATATTAGAAATCAAGATTATAATTAAATTAGAACCCTGTAATGAGCTTACCTCAGCTCATTATGCCATAAACATCCTGTTTTCTTGATCCAACTAACTAGTGCACCTCAGATGAAGGACAAGAATGAGCAAATTCACTCCGACTTACATTAAATAATGTCCTAGATTAACTTTAAATAGTTAAAATTTGAAAAAATTAAAAAAAAGTTAAGCAACTAAGAGTTCAAGTAAACCGAAAAATATAGTACTTTATTCTACCATTCTCTTTTCCTAACTCTCAGAATTTTCGACATAAGTCCCTATTAAAAAAGTAGCAAGGATCGTATTCCATTTATGATCCCTAAGTAATTCCTTATTATTCAACTTCTTTTTTTCTATTCTGCCACTGGTTCAACTAAGACAGAAGCCAAGAACCTCAACACTTCCAAAATCTTTCTTCAACAAATAACCCAGCAAGAAACTACAAGCCGTAGCTCACTCTACTCGACTAATTATTCAATTCCCCAACAAAACAAAACAAATAGATAAAATATTTATTAAGTTTTATACCTGGACTTTGGATAAGGCTCAGCCAATGGATTTCTAAGAGAAGTAATAGGCAAAATCTGCAAATCCCAATCTTTTTCAACCGAAGGAAACCTACTTAAGAACTTCAAATAAGTCTGGTAGCTCGCTGCAGCCCCCAACAGCCAAACTTTCCCCCCATAAACTTGTAATAGCCTCGTTAGCTGTGCAACCACATAACCAACTCCATCTTCATCAACCTTGTCGTCATCGTCGTCGTAGTCGTCACCATTTTTTTCACTCTTGTCACTGACGAGAATGTTCAAATCCCCATAGTTCACCACCAGTCCGGTTCCTCCCATTTCCCGCTCCATGACCAGACCCATTTCTTCGAACTGTAAATCCACCTCCCGTTTGTTAAAACCCTCGTTCATACACTTTAAGATAAAATTTTTGACGCAAATTATGTTTAAACCCGAGATTTCTTTGACCAAGAAACCATCTTTTTTTTTCTCCAAACTTTCCGTGAAACTCGCGAGTGCATCGTAAGCGCTTACACCGACAAGTAGAGGATTCCTCCTTCGCGCCAAAACTTCTCCTATTCTCCTACAGTTTTCTTCTCCTTCAAAAAAAGACGCGAAACCCGGGAACGGGAAACTGAAGCCCCGTCGACCAGAAACCCGGGCGGTTTCACAACCCGGATCCGAATTTTCTAAATTACAAAGGAAAATCGGCGGGCCACGTGGTCGAGAGTACCTTAAGAGATTAGGGAGGGGGCGGATGATTGCCAGCTTGATTTCGGAGCTCCGGAAACCCGCTTCGCCGAACACCCTACTCACGACCGGGTCATCGAGGATCGACAAAATCAAGTGTTGGAGCTCGACTTTGACGCACGAGATATTGGAAGGATTCTGCTGCGAGATTTCGCGGTAAAGGTGGAAATTTTCAGGCTGCCTCCGCTGGTTCGCTTGGGACCGCTTTATCGCGGCCATGAGCGAGTTCGACACGGGCGGGTCGCTGCTAAGTTGACTCGACGGGACTCGGTCCAGTGACACGCTCAAGCAAAGCTCCAGCGCTTTGAATTGCAGTCTCGGGGAGTACGCCGCGTTACGTGCACGAGCGCAGGCGTCGCGCAGGGCAGAGGAAGGGAGAGACAGTAGAGCCGATACGGCGTGGAGCGACGTCGTCTGTGCGTGTCCCCTCCGTCGCGCAACGCTCACCGCCTCGTCTAGCGCGTGAGCTGCCTCCGGCGTCAAGCATTGCCGCGCTACACAAACCGGCGTAGGCATCGCCGGCTATCATAAAACAATCACACACAAATATATTAAAAAAAACAAAAGCTAAAACTCAAAATAAATTATATTATTTCTTAATTAAAGATTTGAATTTTTTTGGAAGACAAAAAAAATCTAAGGATATAGGAAATGGAAGAAAGGTGATTTATTTATTAATGTTGGGGGAGGGAGGGAAAGGGAAGAGCGAACTGTTGTCCGTTTAAGTTGAGCTTTGTGGGGCCCACTTCACAGAAGATCATTTGGAAGAACGGGTGGTGAGTATAGATTCTGTAATATATGTAAGATCTTTCTATTGTTGTGGTTATATGCTTGTGTCTTCGCGCGTGCGTGCATAAAAAGTTAATTAATATATATTAATAAATTTTATTAATTTATATTATTTGTTTTTAAGAATAAATAAAAATAAAAGTAAACTCATTTTAAAAAATTTTCATGTCTGTTGATAATAAGAATAAATGTATTGAAAATTAATGAATCGAAATTGCTAAATTTTTTGTAATTTATGATGATAGGATGAAGGGATTGAGAGTGCAATGTGAAGTATTATTACGAGGGAATGATGTTTTGAAAATTGAGAGAGAAAGGGTGGAGATGCTGTGTCTCACTCAGTTGGAGTGGGCCAACTAATCAAAGTCAGCGTCACCCGCTACTTAGTTGTAATTCTTTTTTTTTTTTTCCTCTTTACTGCATGTGTGGGAATCGGTCTACACATATGAGTTGACTCAGTTGTAACCCGAAACCTAACTCAACTCGAAATCAAATCAACCAAAACATTTTAACCTCATAGCAATATCATATTTTGAGTTTAGGGTCCAATCTCTCTCTCTCTCTTTTTATCCTAAATACGTCTTAATTAGATAATTTGAATCTGAATTTTGAAAAAGAAAAAAATAAAATAGATCTCAATTATCGTCTCTTAACATGTTTTAATTTTAATTTTTTTCGACCATTGGAACAATAATAAGTAAAAATTAAATCGAATTGAATTGCATTTTTATATTCGTGCGTAATAATTTGAAATGTCCCTATTGTTAAAGGAGTTCACACAAAAGAGATGGGTCAATTGATCAAGTTGTAAAAAGGTTGAAAGTGATGGGAGGGGAGAATAACCCCACACCCACCACCACAAACATACCATTCATCATCGTCATTATAACCTTGGAATATGAGAGAGAGAGAGACCAAAACTTTGGTGAGTGAGTAGTCATCTTTCTCATAAGAAAAAAGAGGAAAATAAAATAAAAAATAAAAGAGTGGGGTCTCTATTACATACCCCTCCACACCCATCAAAGGTTTTTCTTTGTTCTTTCCTTCTCTCCCCCCAGAAACTATGTAGCACACTCAAGGAAAGAGGTGAAAAGGTGTTTGATTTGATATGTGGTTTTGTTGTTACCTTCTTTGTCCACTTTTGCAAAACCCTTTTCAGTTTCTTTTTCCCTAAAAACCAAAAGATAGTCTCCTCCCCTAGATATGACCCCTAAACCCCCTCAAAATCTTTCCCCATAACAGTTGACTCAATGAGTCAAAATCTACATTATTTTATGTACCACCATAGGTTCAAACTCTTCATATAAACTTTTTATACATATAAAAAGTTGATTCAGTTAATAAATTCGTCCGTATTGACTTCTTGTTATCTTTAATCTCCAAATACCTTATTTAATTCTTTCTCTACGTAGGAAAAACGCTACAATATTTGATTATTCGTAAAAAGTAAATACTCGTATTATTCACGAATGATTAAATAATCAAAAACCCAAACAAAAAACATTAGTTTAAAAAATAATCGTACAAGTTTAATTGCATAACGGGTTTTTTCGAAATGATATCTTAATTTCAAAAGAAATATAATACAAATTTCGTTATTCTAGTTTAAATTCACAAATTAGAAATTATGAATTTGGTTAAGATAGGGCCAAATTAAGCCAAAAGCATGTGAAAGAGAAGAAAAGGTAGAAGGAAATTTTGACATGGCAAAGGAGCTAAAATTAGAAAAAGCTTTGTTATTTTATTATGAAATGGGCCTATGGCTCTGTCATTTTCGCATATATTTTTGCCACCCTCTCCAAAAGGCAAGAGAGACACACATTCTTGTCCCACCATTATTAATAATGAAGAAATACTGAAAAAGGAACAGAAAAAGAAATCTTTGATAGTGAAAGAGGGGAAAGGAAAAGGAAAAGGAAAGGGAAGAAGAATCTCACAGTACCAAAATTTTTTAAGATCTCTCTCTTTTGGTTTTGGAATCTTCACTTTCTTTCTTCAATAATACACTAATTCTAGGCATTTTCTTGCTCCTATTTCGATAATTTTATTAAAAAAAATTGACAGGGTAATTCTGAACTGATTCATAAAAAATTAATTAAAAAATATGTAAAAAAAATTGAAATCACGAAATATGTAGATGGCATTTATCGTTAATTTTATATGATGGTAAAATAAAAGAATTAGAAAAAAGAAAAAAAAAAAAAAGAAAGGAAGGATGACCCTTGATGATGGTGAATGTGATGCACAAATGCTGTCATTGTAAGCTTTTTCAATATTTTTGAGGTGGGCAAAATAACAAACAACCCCTCAACAGCCCAATAACATAATGTTTTTTTGAATCCTTAAAGTGTTTCTCTAAAGCAAGACACATAACTATCAAACTATGTCTTTTACCAAAGAATAGGCAGAATTCTTGCTCTTTTCTATTTTCGAGAAAAAAAAATAAATTCCTTTAAGTTATTTTACGAGATGATATTTTATAATTAAATGATAATATATATACACTAACAGTACATCAAATATGAATTTAAAAAAAATTACCGATAATCGGTATTTTTTTTGTGACAGACAAAGAAAACAAATATAGGCAGTAAAGGGGGTGGGAGAAACAGGAAGAAAGAAAAGAATCATACCAAAATCCTGGTGGCTGGTTCCTCAGGGGACCAAATACTATACCAAAAACCTGTTTGCTGGGAAAAAAATATATGTATTGAGAAGGAAAGGAAAGAAAGAAAGAAAGAAATTCAACATTCCTCTTTACTTTTTTACAGTTGAAAAATCTGCTTTAGCACCATCAAGTGAACAAGCTATTCCTAAAAAGAGTGATGGGATTTGACTTGAAATTTCCCTCATGGCCCCCCATCATCAGCTGCCTCTATTGCGCATGAATTCTATTCCCTTTTGCTCATCCCTTCTGTTCATTCATTCATGTATATACATTTTCTTCTCAATTTTTCTACTTTTCTAGTGGTTTGTGATGATTAGATTGGGTCCATTCTTCAATTATATACCTCTTTTTTTTTTTACATTTGTTCTAACAAAAAAAATGTAGGGAGTTTTGCATCAAGGATGATGTTACTAAAGCTAGGGCAGAAGCAAATGAAATTATACATGCTACTAATCTTACTTATGGTTGTAATTTTGTACTATGATATAATTTCGGCTCACCCGAATCTAGGGTTCAGTACTATATGTATTTTATAATAGTTTTTTAGATTTGATTGCAGTAAAAAAATATAATTATATAAATTATATACACTAATAAAGACTACAGTATGTTATTGTTATTAAATGCGAAAAATGGAACGCATGACTACTCGTACTTATCGCATTTCATTCTAAAAGCAAGATATGATAAAAAGATAGTATAATAAAAAGGAATTTAACATATAAAGATCAATTCATAGTCGAGAGCAGTAGTGTTATTCCTTTTTACATATAAAAATTGACCTATATGTGAGACTTTTTTATATATACTTTGTGATTCTCTAGTTTAGCCTTTTCATGGCCAAATACTCACCAAAACTAAAAAGTAAGAAGCCAAAATAAATAAAAAAAATAGAGTTGCCAATATGCAAAGGGGATTGATGCCAATTCAAGGGTATTGGTATATAGATTTATATATAACTTTGTGGGATTAATCAAAAACTTAGGAAGGAAAGGAAGAACAAATAAAGTATAAAGGAAAGCATTCGTAAGGGAGAAGGGTCGGTCCATTTGGGGACCAACATCAGCCTAAGATATTCATCATATGAAATGAAAGTTTGCGGCTTGATTAGGGTTTTTTCTCCTCTTTTTTGATGGAAGTGGCCTCGAATATGTTCAACGTTTCTATCAATTCCATGGTTGAAAATTTTGTGCTTTAGCACCCAATTAATTGTCGCATAAAGGGCCATCAGATAAGACTTCATCACTCTTTCTTCTTCTTGGTTCTCTCTCTTCTTTCTTTCCTCCTTAACCCTTTTCATTTTTACGACGAAAAATTTCGACCAAAAATCATTAATTTATTAAAAATTATACATATTGTATATATATGTATATAATTCATAATAATATTTAAGACCTCTGGTCGTACTTCTATCAATCATGGAAGCTCAAAACTTTATATCTATATATGTATATATTGAGTGATGGGTTTTGAGCATTATTGTATATTTCGAAGGTTTCTTGCCAATTTCTCAATATGAAGATGACAGCAAGGAGCTTAATTCTCATGAGCAACCAAGCAAAATTGACCAATTCCTTGTAGTATCATCATGCACGATAAGAGTCGATGGAGTAATGATAACTTAGTCGCACAATGTCACAATAATGCATTTGACATTTCGTAACCATTTTATATGGAAATAAAAAAAGTGGAATCTAATTATATGGATTTAGCTCACGTCATCGGAATTGGATAGAGATTTTAAGATTTAACGTTCTCGGAAAAGATAGTATTTATGTGTCGAAAAACATGAAAAATATTAAAGAGATAAAAATATCTATGACCTCATTTTTGTCACCTAATGATGTAGAATATATATAAAAAATATATATATTAAAAAAAACAGTGTTTTGATTCTTTCATTTGATGGTGGGAGGGTTTTTTTTTTTTTTGAAGTGAAATCAAGTATGAAGTTGCTTTTCTAGTTGTTACTTGTGATTCAATTACATGCTTAGAGATGTTAATGATGTTAATAAATCATTCTAGCTCAAGTGATTAAAGAAGGAAGGACGATTGATAACCTTCTCTAATTATAACGAAATTCAACAAATAACAAAGTAAAAACAAAATTCAACAAATACCTCAAACTTTGAATGAAATAATCAATGATTTAATCAAAATCGAAGATACAAAAATCTACGATATCATGTTGATTTTTTGTTAACTCTTAAAAAATTTAACTCCTTTGACTTTTTAAAAAAAAATTAATATAAATTATTTACATACATTGGAAGATACTTAACAAAGGTGAGCGGGGCAATATCCATTTTTCCCATATATGGATCCTGAATTGATGACATGACCCTAATTTTATTTTATTTTTTCTTCAATTTTCTTTTTTAATTTAGGCATTGAAAAGGTAAGAGAGTAAACACCAAAGGGAAGGGAAGGGGGGCCCAAAGACAAGACACCAATAAGATCTCATCAAATCTCTCAAACCCCTCTCCATGACGGGGAAGGGCACCCCCTCCCGCAGCCCCACTTGCCAAAAACGAAATCAACCCCCTTCCAAAGCAATAAAATCAAATCAAAGCAGCCTAAAAATAATTCAACCCTAGGAAACCAACCAATCCCCACCCTACAACCACAAGCCCCCCCTCCCCCCACTGCCCATTTCTTCTTTTCCATATTTGGTACACACCGGTCTTATAGTGTTCTTTTGCCCCCACCTAAAAAAAAAACAATCCTGTTAAAAATCATTAAAGTCAAGCACCAAACTCCAATCAAATACCATAATTATTTATTTTTTATGTTACTAATTGTTAAGGTGAATTTTTTTAAATATAAATATAATTAATCATGATGAAAATAACATATTCTTTTTCGAGATTTTTATTATCAAAATACGAGTTTTTTATTGATATAATATTGATTGATTGTCGACAAAAACAATAAGATATATAATATCGATAGAAAGTTTTCGTCGATAAAAATCATAATTTTTGTAGTGCCTGTTTATTAGTAAGAGATACGTGTAGGTTTTGTATCCATGGTAAGGGAAAGTTGATCATCCCCTTGAACTGTGGAAAAAGGTTTTTTTTTCTCCACATAAAGAAGCAATTATAAAGATGGAGAAAGAGGGGGGGAAAGGTGGAAACATTAACAAAACAATGAAAAGGAGGTGGGGGAGAGGTGGTGGTGGTGGTGGTGGTGATGGTGGTGGGGGAGGGGGAAGTGGGCTACTTGCTTGAGGATGTTTGCCTTGGATTTTACCCTAAATAGGAAGTTCTGTTTTGTGCAAGTGGGGGAACCTTGTTCTTTTCCTTTCCCATTACCCTTTCATATGGCTTCATGATTTTGACAAATTTTCCCACCTTTTTCTCTCTTTTCAACTTTTATTGATATTTTAATACTAGCATTACAAATAGGGAAAGTCCACTAGCTATTGGAAAATTCAAATCAAATCAATTGATCTCCATTTTGATGAGTTCCTAATTGATCCTTTGGGTTTTCTTCAACTAGATAATTCTTCTTTTTATTTTTTTTGCTTTGCATGAAGCAAATCTTAATGTTGCATAATTGATTTTTGCAAAAAAAGGAGAAAGAATTTACTGATTTTAAAATCGATCAAGAATCTGTAATTTCATTTGAAAATAAGGTTTTTTCAGAAAAGATAAAAAATTTTAATTCATAAGTCTAGGTTACAAAAATCCATCCTTTAAAAAAATTCAAGGGTCCCTTGTATAATCGAATACTCTTTACAATTATTGATATTTACTCTTTAAAGTTACAAGGTATATGAAAAGATTCTTTCCTATTTTCATCTTTGAGGTGAAAAAATATAAAAGTTCTTTACGATATATATACATATGTATGTATGTATGTCTGTCGAGAAAAACGAATTTTTGGAGTTCACAACCCTTGGGACTAGAAATATTAGATATATGAACCTTAGGCCAACAACACTTATGGAACTAGGCCATCATTTCTAGTTTGGAAGTAGATAATTTGTCCAAAACGTTGTGTAAAAGATTATAGACAATATCTTATAGGATAAGGACATTTGGCTTCATAATTGAACTGTACCAAAGATTATGTTCCAAGAGCTAGTGTTGAGACAAATAAAAGAAGGCAACACTTACATCCAAAGCCACGAAGGCTTGTCGATTGCTTGTAATAATTTAGTAATAGTAACATTCTTACATTCAAATTGAAATTCCTTCCTTCAAATTAACTTCTTTTCATAATTTAACAATTTAAAAATAAAAAAGAAAAATGACACCCGAATATTTGATTTAGTAACCGGTACGTTATTCCCTTACTCAAAAAATAAGATTCGAATCTATATTCTCTTAAATAAAATAAAAAATTAAAATTTCTCATGCTAGTTTTGCTCTATACAATTATGATCATAAGTTGACAAATTTTATTAGTAAACCTGTTATTATTCAGTTTTTTTCGAATATTTTGTCGCATAAAAGATACTAAGTTCCTCATTTCCACGAAAGGACTTAGTCGTTGGTTCTGATATTATTACCGACAAATTAGGCCTTACCTTTCAAAAACATGCATTAATTGAAATTAGTAACATTCATGTTTTTGTTGCTTTGTGACCTTCTAGCCCATAACCAAGTCCATGTTCAAGATCAAGATTGGGCCATCACCCAATTAAAACCAAAGAATCATTCATTCATTCATTGGGGTTTGTTGTCAGCCCAAATCACAAACAACCCAAAGAGATTTTCATTTTGATGAAGTCAATGATTTTTGTTCATGGCTGCCTTTGGGTCCTCATTCAAGGTCAAGTTTATGAATCTTTTGAATAATTGTTTAACCCAAAGTGACATACATCAATCAATGAATAGGTCATAGCCCAAATCACAATATCTTAATTTTAAATGAAACCCAAAGCTTAAAAATACCTAATTATCGATGTTCGTTTCGAATTTGGTGTTACAAGTTAAGTGATATCTATTTGATTGACTAAATTATTAAAAAAAAATTAAGTATTGATAAGTAAATAAAATGAAGGATATGCAATTATTCTATTTGTCTCTTCCAACAAAATAAAAAGACAAATATCTTTTATTAAGCGAAAATGGAGATTCTTGGTACATCCAATTTATGTAATATCGCATTCGGAAACCAAATTTTAAATTAAAAACAATGGATAAGATGAATAAAATAATGAAGATTTGGGAAAACTTCACATGAAATTTAGGGTCATGTCGGTTAATTATAGCATCCATTTATGATATATGCTTTGCTTCGTCAACTTTTCTTCTCTTATACCTTACCATAATGTATTGCATAGACATCAATATTCTTTTTGGTAGGTTGTATTTAATTCTATATGTTTGATTACATTAAATTATTTACATCCTCAATAGGTAACAGAAACCAACAATTTTGACCCTAATGTCTTTTTCTTGAATTGTCTCCAAAAACATGTTTGTAAATTTGATTTATTATTTAATGATGGTTTAGTTATCAACTTTTTTTTATTGGGAGAGTAGTGACCATCACTACCTAATTCATGTGCAAAAGCTAGTTGGTTTCCTTTTCTTTTTTTGTTTTGTCATTTTCATATGTTGCATCGTTATTTACCCACTCCATCTTTGAAAAAAGTCGTAAAAATATACCCTTATTCTTGTATCGTGATTTGTTGTTCGCATATGGAATAATACTAGTGACAATGTTGACCAAGAATATGCTTTATAACAAAGAAAAATTAACATCTTTATCTTGAAATGTAAATATCGATCATTTATGAGCAACATTCGAATTTGATGAAAGAAAATATTTTTTTATTTCCTTTCCATTAATATAAAAGAATCCAAAAATGCTTAACGATCCAAATTTGACTTAATTATTGTTTTTGTTCTTAAAAGAATTAAATTTTAAAATTCATCATCAAAATAGTATGAAAATGATTGATACATAAGATTGATTTTGAATTTAACTCTTAGACAATACACATTAAATGATTAAAATAATTCGATTAACTCAAATTGAGTCTAATTTACGAAACTATATGATGAAGGGCATTTATATGATTCATTCTTTTTTAAGTTATCCTTTTAATGTTACTTTATTATGTACTAGATCTTAGCATTTTAATCATTTAGAAAAGAAATTTGACCAACCTCCTAGCTAGATAGGGTAGGGAGTTACGGATTGACATTAAATTGGTTATATTTAAGGCTAGAATATGGTCCTATTTTGGACCAACTCACCTACTATCTAATTCAAAACTTCTTTTTATAATGGGAATATTGGCCACCTAGTCTCATTTGGTGACAGATGAAAATTCAAGCCCACATTTGTTCAAAAGGTTTATATTTTGGCTACCATTTTTACATCGATGGTCAATCAAATCCATGCACCGGATTTCCTTCAAAACATCGAATAATTCAAGGGTTTTTTTCAAGTATTATGTCTCATTTTTACGGTGAAAAGAATAGTTTTATTCAAACAAACAGCTACTTGGGTCATATTTCAAAATCTAAAACCAAATCAAATGTTACAACAAATCAACAAATAAAGGGGGAAAAAAGTGAAAGGTGGCAATAATTATAAAAGGAAAGTAAGAAGTGGGGAAAATGAACTAAAAAAACATACCTTTTTGCTGTGGTCACATGGAAAAGAAGCTAGAAAGTGAAAAACAAAAGCTGAGTTTGAACCACTATTCATGGAGAAACAACATCATTCCATTATGGTGTTGAAGTTGGGTCTTCTTCTTCCTCTTTATTTTTTGCTTATTCATGAGCCAATGACCCCATGAAAAGTAGGTTCCAGCAATAAAATAAATAACCCAATGTACCCCAACACCCAAAGTGGGTCCAATTGCTTGCATCGAAGCACAATCTTTCACTACATTTGATCTTACATTATGCTAAAAAGAAATGGTTGATGAAGGAATGGGATGATCTTTGATCCAAATTCTCAAATTGCCCAATTTTTTTTTTTTTTTACCTTTATAAAGTGGTGTCATAGAAAGATGACAATAAGTGCTTGATTCATTTTTAAAAGAAGTACTTGTCCTCTTCTTTGAATAAGCAATCTATCACATTTTGCTACTTTATTGTTCATATCTTCACAATGTTATTTATTTTTCTTTAAATTTTTAATTCTTTTTTTTGTTCTTAATATAGAAATAAAATATCAATTATATTGTTAAAAAAATGGGGAATAGCAATATTAAAATCAACATATAAAAAATTTAAAAATCAATGAAAGCTCTACGTCAACATAAGTGGAAAAACTGACACATTCAAAATTCAAACATTGCATACGACCTGATGTTTTAAAAATCAATTAATTTGTTTTTGTAGGGAAGATTTTTTGTCTTTGTCAATCATTACTACTATAAAATTGAAATATGAAAATTTTTTAATTTATTCGTTCTTATTCTGTAAAAATCAATCAAAACAAAAAAAAAAAAAAAGAAAAGAAGACAAACTCTTGAAGGTAAAAAGTTAAAAGAAAAAAGTAAAAAAAAAAAAGTAGGCAATGAAAATGGTCCCTTAAAAGGACCACTGGACATGCTACCAAGAAAAAACACAAAACATAAAAAAAAAAAATTAAAAGGGAAAATCTCATCCTCCACGTGTAAGATTTGGATACCTCCACGTGTCCTACGTGAAATGGGACCCACAAACAGAACCAAAAACCCCACATAAACCCCCTCATCGGGCTCTCGGGCTCTTGGTCTCTCACTTTTCAAAGTTGGTAGGAAGGGACATCTCTTCCTTGGCTTAAGTTTCACAACAGAGAGAGAGAGAGAGAGAGAGAGAGAGAGAGAGAACAGAACATGCAGAAGTTGAAACATGGTATTTTGTTTATGTTGTGTTCCACTTTTGACCCTCCAAACTTACTTAATTTACCCGCTTACAAAACCCAAAGTTCCAAAAACACTTGAGGGAGAGAGGATTGTTGTTGTTCTTTTTCATGGAGGTGAGCTCTGAGGTGGAAGCTGTGATACAGTTTCTGAGGAAGAATGGATTGAGAGAAGCTGAGAAAGCTCTTGAGGAAGATATGATGGAGAAAAATGAAGAAGAAGAAGTGGGTGCTTTTGATTTCGAGAAATTCTTGTTCCCCATGCCGCCACCGGTAAGGATTCCGGCGACCATCCGGAGATCGGAGGTGGATGAGAAAGTCAAGTCCAGTGATGGGTCGGATTCAGATGGTGATGAATTTGTCAGCTTGAGGTCTTCTACAAGTGATGTTTGCTCTTCAGGTATAAAGGAAAAGAAAAAAAAAAACTTTGGAACTATTATTTGATCTTCTAATGATTGGTTTTAATTGGAATTAAGTTGTTTTTAATCATACTTAGCTAAAGTTGTGCCTTTTTGTATAAAAAAATCACTTCTTTCCCAATTCTTTTACATTTTTAGTGATGGTTTTGAGTTGGAATTTTGTTGGTTTTAACATCTGGTATTCGTTTTTTTCTAAAGAACACATCTTTTTATTTCTTTTGCTATTTTAGTTATTGTTTGGAGTTTAAATTTGGTTGGTTTAACTGAATGGGTGTTTGATCGAATTGAGTTTGTTCAAAAGATTCTTGCTTGATCATGAACTTTTATTGCTGTTCTCTAGTCACTTTTAGTTTTAGGTGATGTAAGCAACAGGCCAATTGCTATAAATAAAGATTGAGTGAAGGCCTTTCTCTTTTTCCCTTTTATTCTCTTTTCACTTTCTCTGGAGTGCGTTTAAATTTGAATGGATTGTTTACTTGTTCATCATGTTTTTAGTAAGTGAAGTTACGGTTTTAACTCTAATGAACCTTAGAACTGATACATTTATCTTAATAATGCCATAAGATCATGAAACTTAATTTAATTTCCCGTGAATTCTCATAGACCAAATGTGTATTCGTGTGAACGTCTTGAAACCAGATGAGTTATGCATCTTTAGTGCTTTCTTTTCTTTTGGCCAATGAATTCATCTTTAGTCATCAGAGAAAGAACTTTTTCTCTTTTCCAGGAGTAGACTTCAATTTATGCTGCTTATGCATTATAAATCTCCCTACTCTGATCTAGGATTTAGCCGTTGCTTTAATATAGTGTGCACTTGAACTTCTCCCAATGCATGGAATCTCTTTTCACCACTATCTTTATTCTATTAGTGCTTTTTTAGTCACAGCTATGTAAGGATCACCTTTTTTTGTTTGTTTGAGACATTCACGATACATTACCATTTAGTTATGCTGTGGAGGTTCTCCAAGAAATTTCATCATTTTTGTTTGCTACTTCTGTCTTTTGACACTGACATTTCTAAGTCACTACCAAGTACTGATAGATCCTTTTGTGCTGTTAAAGAATACCGAGAAAAGAAAAACCTTACATGGTCCAATTTTCTCTAAGATAATTTGTAACATTGAAATTATTATTGTTTTTTTTTTTTTTGCCCTGTTTTCAATATCTAGGTGGCTGCTGGGGAGATGTGTTAGTTAATAGTGCATGAGAGAGGTCCAACTGTTTTTCATTTTGCAGACTTTGTGAATCCATATGGACTTCATTCTGCATCTCAGGCTGATTCCGATACTTCATCAGATAGATTATCTCAATTTGGAACAGCACGTGATTATCCTGATTTTGACATGCAAAATGACTTGTATTGGTATGATGACAAAGATGAAGGCTACCTCATGACTCCATGCTTTGCTGGGTCAGACTTCTATGGCTGTCCAAGTGAGGATAAGTTTGTCACAACTTCAGAGACAGAGAAGCAACAACATAATACACTGAGTGTACTTGACAAATCTGAAGGATTTCAAACAGAGGCAAGCATTGATTACTTGGACAAGCCATGCCTTTATAATATGGCCTGCATAAATGGGGAAAATGAGGTTCAAGCAATGGATTATTATCATTTTGATAAATGTAATAGGCTTGAAGGGGACATTGAACCGGAGTTGAAGAACTGTGCTTATGGTTGTTCACTTCCTCTTTGCAAATGTTGTGGGGCACCAGGTCTTTATGATGAAAATCCTGTGAACTTCAGCTACTTGAGCTCCAAAGAAACTGATTTGGGTGATCTTCAGTTAAAGGCTGCTGGAGACATTGACACAGATTATAATAGAGCTTCTAAACATAAATCTGACAAGAATGTTTACTCTGCCAAAAGGGGTTCAAACGACTGGATTGATGGGTTTGAAGATGCTTCCGACCTAGTGCACAAGATTGCTGAGAAAGATTTATTTCCCAATACAATTGATAGTTATGGAGTTGAAGATGATGAAGACAATGGAGAACTTAGTGAACCTAAGGCTGCCGCAGATGGAGAGGATAACACTGGGGATGAACTTCTGATGTACTCTAATGAGGAAGAATATGAAGTATTCAATTTGCGAATCGTTCACAGGAAAAACAGGTTAGCTGCTATTCAATTTCTCATATCGTCACTGTTATGTGAATTAATACAGAATTTATATATAAGACTTAAGCAAATTGGTGAGTAATCTTGTTTAAAATTGATAAGATGCAGGGGCAGACTTACCCGCTGGAACCTTTTGTCATATTATCTAGCTCATGCTGCCACTAAACTCGTCATGCTAAAAGTTTTTTCTTTATGAATATTTGATGATGTTGCACAGCAGGTTAATATGCAGAAATCAGTATAACTCGTGTTATGCCATCTACAGGACTGGATTTGAAGAAAACAAGGACCTGCCTATTGTGCTAAATACTGTAATTGCTGGCAGATATTATGTAACAGAATACCTAGGTTCAGCTGCTTTTAGTAAGGTTGTTCAAGCACATGATCTTCTCATGGGAATAGATGTTTGCCTGAAGATCATTAAAAATGATAAAGATTTTTTCGACCAGAGTTTGGATGAAATTAAACTTCTAAAGCTTGTTAACAAGCATGACCCTGGAGATGAGCACCACATTTTGCGTCTCTATGACTACTTTTATCACCAGGTATGTTTAAAGAGTAAATTAGTAATTCTTTCCACTCCCTTGTAAAAAATGCAGATTGTGCTTGAAACAATTAATGGATTAGTAAAATGGCTATTGCCACTAAAGGAAATCATACTTTCTTGTTACTCTCGATTCTGATTATCTAGAAAAACCACTTCATTAGTGTTTATTTTGTCAAGCCCTATTTTGTTTGTATCAAATACAGTGATTTCTTTATGCAAAATCTATCCAGGAGCATCTGTTCATCGTCTGTGAACTCCTTCGAGCAAACTTGTATGAATTTCAGAAATTCAATCAAGAATCTGGCGGAGTAGCTTATTTTAACCTCAGCAGGTTGCAGGTTTGTTTAAACAGCTATTAGCTTGGCTGCACTCATCTTTTAGTTCATTGTTTCTAAACTACAACTCTTACCTGGGATTGTTTATAAGTGATAATCTTCTAGGTTTAATTCAGATAACACATCCAGCATGACACATAATAATTGGCTGTCGATATCCTCTCACACAGGTCATAACTCGTCAGTGTTTGGAGGCACTTGATTACTTACATGGCTTGGGAATTATTCACTGTGATCTAAAGCCTGAGAATATTCTTATCAAAAGTTATAGAAGATGTGAGATAAAAATTATTGATCTTGGAAGCAGTTGCTTTCAGACTGACAATCTGTGCCTATATGTTCAATCTCGTTCCTATAGAGCCCCTGAAGTCATCCTTGGCCTCCCATATGACAAGAAGATTGACCTGTGGTCTCTCGGATGTATCCTTGCTGAGCTATCCTCTGGGGAAGTATGTCTTAGTTTGTCATAGCTTGTCAATGTCTTGAATTAAAGTTCATATATTAATACTCATTCCATCTGATGTGTTACTTAAAGTTTCTTACAAACATCTTGTTCATTTCGTAATGTTTGATTCTGATGTTTGTAACCAACTTTAAGTAAATTGTCCTTGGGAGCAATTTAATCTATGACTCATTTTAAGTATCTATGTTTTTACAGGTGCTGTTTCCAAATGATGCGGTTGTAATGATCCTTGCCCGGATGGTCGGAATGCTAGGTCCTTTTGATCTGGAGATGTTGGAGAATGGACAAGAGACATACAAGTATTTCACAAAAGAATATGATCTGTACCATATAAACGAGGTTTGTTTATGGTTAACTATTTCATTTGTTTACTTTGTGAAATTTCAATTCCATGTTTGACAGCATTCAATTTTATAGTGAATTATGAAAATTTACTGGTTAGTTCATCCAACTCCATGATGAACTCATACTGTTTTTTCTCTATCCAGGAGACAAACCAATTAGAATACATTATTTCTGAGGAGTCTCTACTGGAGCATCATCTGCAAGTTTCTGATGTTGGGTTTCTCGATTTTGTTAGACATTTGCTTCAGATGAACCCTCAAAGGCGCCCAACTGCGAGGGAGGCATTGCAACACCCATGGCTTTTGTACTCGTACTAAAGCAGAACTCCTGAATTGCTGGAGGAATGACTTTTCCTGTGAGTATTAACATTCATCGAGCAGAATGGATTGTACGGGTGCAAGTCCGAGTAAAATCTCCAATTTCAATTTTGGTTTATGTATAGCTATACCACTGATCATACTTCATATTTATTCACATTTTTTTCTGTAAAAACCTCATCCCCCCCAGTTTTCCCCCCTCTACTTTGTTAGGATTGTGAAACCACAAGCCCTTTGATTTGAGTGACAAGAACGATACAATAAATCATTTAGTGCATTGATTGGAATTCTTTTATGTCAGTGACTCTCTCTCTCTTGTTATGCATCATAATCAACTCATTTTTCCGTTTCATTCATCTGCATCAGAACTAATACTTGCTCCAGTAACCGTTTATGCTCTTCGCAACTTCAATCGCTAAATCTAAAAACCAGAGTTCTGTTTCTCCTCCACGGTAGAGCTTTGTGATAGTATGGTTCAACCATAGCCGAAACATGAGTTGTTGCCTACAAATACCAGAAATGCATCACTGCCTATCCTTTTCATGTACTGTTGGCTTTTGTTTTCTATGATGAATGCCATCCCAGGTGCCTCGCGGTGACTGTTCCGAGGTGCACGTGGTCCGATATCCATCGGAAACATCTCCGAAAGCTGTCAGAAAAAGGCCTTGTGAAGTTGGGATTGTCACATTCTCAGAGCAAACAAAGGAGAACTGGCCAGCCTAGCTAGCTGCATGTGGAGAAAATTTCAGTTTCTCCTACATGGGCCACATGTGAAACCTGACTTCCCTTCCATCCCCCCCCCACCCCATCATCCATTTGTGGACAACAAGGTTCAGACAAGCCTTAGTTTTGTCAGCCCAAAACTTAAGTCTGTCCCCCGTCCTGTCCTTGAATGAATCTTATTGGAGAAAACTAAGCAAAGCATCAGTTCCAAGAACTAGATTTGCTTAAAAGGGATTTGATCATATCCAAATCAATGGTTGGGATTTGACAAAGCGTTTGATTAATACCTTGTAACAAGCAAAAGCTTGTCAATTAGGAGATAAAGTTGATGAATTTTGTTTTTGTTTTATCAAAATTATAAAGAACAAAGCATTTCCACAAAGAAATCAACATCAAGTCCAACAGCAATGCTGACAAATTGGTCATAATCTAACATTTATTTGCAGCATATTCCATTTCTTTATATCATTCCAAATTCTTAATGTCTGCTTGACATTTTTCTGTTTTTTAAATTAATTATTGGAATTATAATGACGTAAATTATTATAATAATTTACGAGATAATCAAAGGTATAATAACAAGTTGTTTCCAGACATCCGAAAAGGGAAAGATAGATTAAGAAAAACCATTGGGAGTATTAACAATTATTCGATATTATTAAATATATAATATTTGGAAAGGTTAATTTTTATTTTTTATTTTTTAAAAAAAGAAACATAGGTGACGTGGAAAATAAGAACACGTAAGCTGATTAGGCTTAAGCACAGTAGATTCCTTGCCTGCAAGTAATAATTGGCAGGGACAGTGTCATAAAAGAACCGAAGATTGTCTCTTCTGATTGGCTGATTCGATCCACTGGAAATTTCCCTCGTTTTCGCTTTATCTTTGGTCTTCAAAATCTTTTACACCACCACTTTCTCTTTTAGCGCGTGTAATCCATTCCTTAGTTTGATGTCCAAAATGAATTTGTCCACTTCATTTCTACATTAATTTTCACAAATATTAAAATTATATTTTGATTTGAAAAATAAATAAATCATGAAAAATAAAATTATAATTTAAAAAGTATTAATTTTCTAAAAAATAAAAAATTATTTTGAGATATTTAAAAAATTTAATTAAAAAATTATTAAAAATAATAAATCTTTGATGACTATTTGATGCGTATAAATTAAATATCATGATAAGGTTTTAAATAAATAGGAGAATTGCAATTTATTTCAATTTATTGCTTATGGTTTTCAAAAGTTTCATTTAAGATTGGGTAGTTGGTTTCATTGTACAATAATATTAAATTTTTAATTAAATGAGATCTTTTATTATTTGGTAATATAAAACATTTAAGGAAAATTAAAAGATTATACTATATGCCTATTTATTTTATTGGTTAATGGATAAAATATTGAATAAGGAAGAAATTATTTTTCCATGACCTAGGTAGTTTAATTAAAAATTAAAAAATTAAATTATCTTAATGGGTACACTCCAAATTCCAAAATAATTAATCCTAAAAAAAGTTTGAAAAAATAAAGAAGGAAAAGGAAAGGAACTTATCACTCGCCGAACTCAGTGCGTGGTCAGCATCACTTTCCGACTCTCTCTCTAGACTTTTGCTCGAGTCACCACCACCACCACCATGACCATAGCTCTGATAAAACTGCTTAACGAAGAGAGAGAAAGAGAGAGAAATGCCTCTTAACGAAAGGAAAGAAGGGAAGATTTTATCCGGTTAAGTGCTAACCATATTTAACGAACCGTTCCGTCCGGTTCCGGTAAAAGCGCGAGCAACCATATCTTTCTCTATCTTTTCATTAAAATCGTTCGAGTTTCGATGGCTGAGTTGACTCAGGCCGAGGTGTACTCGCCTCGGTCGATGCAAGTATGGAGGGCGTTGTTGAACTGGCTGGCTTTTTTCTTTCAGATCTTCGCTCAGATCATCAGAGCCGTCGGTCAATATCCTTTGCTGTCTTCTTCTTCTTCTTCTTCTTCTTCGTCTTCGTCGTCGACGACTTCGTCTTCCCCGCACCGTTTCAAGCCCTTGCCTGTCGATGACTCGACCGAGATCGAGTCTCCCGCTACGGTCGAGATCGCTGCCGTTTTGGACTCATCTGTTCTCGCTGATGAAGACAGCGTCGAAAAACTCACGGTAGGAATTGAAAAAAAAATAATTTTTTTCTTGAAATATAGAAATTTTATACTATTTTAGATTCTATTTTTCTTTAAATTAAGCAATAAAAGTGTTTTTTTCCCTGAGGAATTGGAGCATTATTGAATTTTAATTACTCCAAAACAAATTGTTTTTTTTTTTTACAATAAAAAAGGGATCTTTTAATTATGTTAGAAAAGTAATTAGCTTTGTTGAACTGGTTTTGCTTTAATTTAAGCTAAAATTTAGCTTTGTTAAGTTCTTTGAAGCAGCGGTTAAGCATTTCATCAAGAAATTAAAACATTTGCTTATAGACTTATAGCTTTATTCAATTTAAGCATGAAAATAAATAGGGAATTTAAGCAATTAAGCTCTTTGGTTATTGCTTTGGGAGATGTAGAAAACATGAAAATAACTTGACCTCATTTAGTATTTTACTGTTATTAGTAGTATAATTTTGGGGTTGATAACTTGTAAGTTTAAGTTTTTGATTTGTGTATATCAGCCATTTTGGGAATTGAATTAATGTATTGGAAAGTTAACAACAAATACATATCAGGTGTGGGTCTACAATATATTTAACTGTCTCTTGTGCCTAATTTTCGGATGTCGAAGTTGTGTTAAGAAGCATAAAACCATGAGGGGATAAACATACCGTCTTTGATTACTTTAAGGTAAGGTGTTCAAAGCAGGTGAAAGTGTAAACTCGAAAACGCCATGTGTTGTATATGTTTTTATTATTTGTTTTGGTGTATCATTGTTTGCCAAAGTTATGGGGTCTGATTCATGCTTCTGCAGGTAGTTCTTGACTTGGATGAAACTCTAGTATGCGCTTACGAGACATCTAGTCTGCCACCTGCTCTTCGTAACCAGGCAACAGATGCTGGATTGAAGTGGTTTGAGCTGGAATGTGTATCTTCAGACAAGGTTTCTTACGAATAATTGATTCTATATTTTAAATGATGGCATTTATATGAGAGAGGCACTTTGTCATTTGGGTGCTTTGATCTTTGAAGGAATTTGAAGGAAAGCCTAAGATCAATTATGTTACGGTGTTTGAGCGCCCGGGGTTGCAAGAATTTTTAAATCAACTAAGTGAATTTGCTGAGCTTGTACTATTTACTGCTGGCCTTGAAGGTTTGCTTATTTATTATGTTTTAATTTTTAACTTATTACTTCATTACTCATTTTTCTCCTTATTTTTCTTCCTCTCACTACCCCCTTCATGCATTTTCTCATGAATTATATTATTGGCTGCTCACAGGCTATGCTAGACCACTTGTTGACAGAATTGATGCAGAAAATCGATTTAGTCTTCGACTTTATAGGCCTTCTACAATTAGTACGTAAGTACTGCTTCCTGTGTATGCACCTTTAATAATCTTCTAGCCTACTCACTGATTTGTAGATGGAAAAGATGAAACCTTTTCGTATTTTGTGTTAGCATTTGTTGTCTGGGAAATTATACCGATACTGATTTCTTTATATTTCATTGCCTATTATATATGCTTGGTCTTCTATCCTGTGCTAAATGGACCTTGGTAATGATACTTTTGGGGGATTCCTCTCCCCAGGAAATCATGCATAATGGCCAAAATCTACTTATATTGAATGATGCCTTGAATCCAACGCCTGGTTCTTGGGTTACATGAATAAGTTCATTTTTTTTCCAGTTTATCTTGATATAAGATGAACGACAAATTAGTTCTATGTAAAATTTCATGAATTTGTTTTAAGCAGTGCTAAGGTGTGTTTGCCTAATGTTTGTATAGAAGGGATGCATTGGTGCTGGTGTTGAGATGTTTTTGATTGGTTTGTTTGATAATTATGGTGAGAATTTTTGTATTAAAGGTTTTGGAAAACATTATTAAGTTCTTTCATTTCCTATTTAAAATATAAAGGGATTAGTTTAGGTGTCCAAAGACTCCCAACATGCTTTGTGCCAGGCTTAGATGGTTTAGGGCGAATTTGTGCCTTCCTTGTGTTGCATGTGTAAGCAATCAAGTTTTTGGTGATTATTTGTCTAGTTCCACTGAATGTTTTATTGTTACAATTGGTAAAGTTTTTCTTCTGACATAAATAGGGAGTATCGGGAGCACGTGAAAGATCTCTCCTGCCTATCAAAGGATTTATGCCGAACTGTTATTGTTGACAACAATCCTTTCAGTTTCTTGTTGCAACCACTGAATGGGATTCCATGCATTCCATTTTCTGCAGGGCAGCCACATGATACACAGGTACCAGGATGTCCATTATCAAAATCTCATTATCCTCATTTTGTATAACATGTCTGATTGTTTACTTTCCACCTCTACATCTGGTTTTATGTCAAAAAGCTTCTGGATGTCCTTCTTCCACTTCTCAAGCACCTTTCTCAGCAGAAGGACGTGAGATCTGTTCTCTATGAGAGGTTCCGCATGCCTGAATGGTTTCAAAAACAGGGTATCCCTGCCTCAGGTTGGTCAGTGTAGGAAGAAGACCATAGACAAGGCCTTTGGTTCTTCCATGTACTTTTCCTGCCAAGCTCTATTTTCCAAAAGGCTTATTATAGGATTAATGACCTTTTATATAGCATTTGACTTCTGGAGGAGTCAATGATAGCCATTAGAGACTTGCGAAAGGATTTATGTGATGCTATCTCTCATTCGATTAGGTAAACCATTAATGTATTTAGATCCACTGAAAATTCTTGATTCTTAGTGTAACTTTGTTTATAAGCTTGCAATCCTGTTGGATGTTTATGTATCTTTCAGAATTTTGTAAATTTCTTCTCAATCAATGATTATTTTGTAGTTTACACATCCTTTCACCATGTTGTTTTTATATTCTACTATGTGCAAGAAGCCATGGCTGTGTTGTTGTGATTGGCTAGGAAGTTTGGCCAGATGACCCAACTTTAAGTTGTTTCTCCTAACGGATCAATGGGGCAGGGAGGAAGATACAGCACCTGCAAGCATGGTTATAAGGTTACTTTGATCTCCAACATTACCCTGTTATGGTTTCGAATGCAAGCACCATCAATTTTTATAGCTGATGCTACCTCTGGTAGGAAAGGAACCGATCTTTAAACTCCCTTGGAGATAAAAAATTATTCGATTAAGCTCCTTATTCTTCTGCAAGTGCCTCCAACACGGACAAGCTGCAAAAAACAGGGGCCTTGTGAGGGGTAAAACCTTCTCAAAATCCTTGTGAGCAAGGCAGGTTCAGACACAGATGACATTTCTTTTTGAAGCCCGAAGGTCATTTTTAGATACCCTCTCTTACAAGTTTTATCACCCTCGTCTAACTGCATTTGCAACTGATGACTGAACATGGTCCTGTTTGTTTAACACTCAAATGTCCTTGGTGGAGTAAACTTAATTCAGATGGGTCTTCCTTAGGCAACCCAGCAGCTGCAGGAGCAGGAGGAATTGTTAGAAACAATTGTGGGAACATGATCAGGGGCTTTTATCCGTGCCATGAGATCATTACCCTCTCCCTAAAAAGTTAATTTATTAAGATGTGCATCACCTAGGTTTATAAGCTCTTACCAGCTCGATGAAGTGCTTGGCAACTACCCTGCCCACCTTCTTTTTGAGTGCCTGGTGTTGGTCAAGTCTAAAATGAGTCCGCTTTCCAATATTACTTTAACACGGAGTTATTACTTTTATTTGAATGTGCATTGGCCATGTTTATAAGCTTCGTAGAATTCTCTTACTTGTTAGATGTAAGATTGAAACACTTGTCTACTTTTTTTGAAGCGCTAGACGTAACACAGGAGGCTAGCTAAGGCTTCCAGTGTTCAAGCAGAGTTATGGGGTCTTAGAGAAGATCGGTATTTGGCTAATAGTTGTGCGATCGGTTGATTGGAAGTTGAAGTGGATGCTAAATTGTAACTGGATCTCGTTAACAATGCATACACCGCTGGTCACCCTTTAGGAACTTTGATTGATGGTTGCATATCCATGATGAAGAAGTTTCAGAAGGTGACCGTCAACCACTGCTTTGGAGAAAGCAAAATGGCTGCTAATCTTCTAGATAGGAAAGGGAACAAGTCTGATTGTACTTCAGTTTCTGTTCTTAATGTTTTCCCCGAACTGAATTCTGTGTTGTTTGCTGATATGTTAGCAGTATCTACTCCCAGAACTATGCATGGCTTTTAATTTTTTCAATGAAGTTCCCTTTTGAACCAAAAGAAAAATGTGCCAGCATAACGTCGAGTCAAAGTAGCAGGTATGGTGACTGCCTATGAACATTGCATGGACCAAAGCTTGATCAATTTTCCAGAGGAGTAGGTTAGCACAAAACCTACCCTTGTAGCCTTTATCTGCAAAAGTTCACATTTTCCTGTCTTCCCTGATATGAAGCAAAGGCCTATGTTCAAATTTAAGTAAATAGTCTGAAACCAGGATTGGTGCAATCTGGAAATAGTGTACCAGACACCTGAGCATGGCCACATGAAGGAGGGATGGTTTGGCTTTTGTTTAGTTTCAGATTTTTTGCTTGATAATTCTTTGGGAAATTGTATACAATTAGTTAGCAGCCAGACAGCATGTTAGCAACTTAAGCCATCAAATTGGAATTTTACAGCTTTCCCTGTCCCCAAAAGCAGCCTAAAAGGCCCCAAACATACATACACACAGTGACAAGAAGCGGCATCAGCAGCAGCATCTTCTTTTCCTGATACACTTTCCCCGTGGTTATAGAATAGTTAAAGCCTGTAAAGACAAAGTTCAAGTACTAGTTTATTTAACTTTGTTCATATTTTCTGAGACCTGAAGCTCCCTCTTTCCAACAGGACAGCATGGAATATAATGAAATTGGATTTGGGAAAACATCTCACATGGAGAAGACATCAGTTTGAGGAACATAGAAGAACATTTCAGCCATTTTTTACTCCCCCAAAAAGGAAACTGAGAATTCCAATCTCTAACAGATGATTACACTTGATTTCAATTAAGATTTGATGCTAAAAGTATGCAACAGGGTTTGCCACAGATTGTACATAAATAAATGCATTTTTTGGGAATTTTATTACCTCAAAAGACCAATGTTAGTATTTGTAATCCTTTGTGAAACAGCTATGATTACCCTTTTAAGAGGTTTAGGGCCCATGGAGATCAATTAATTTTCTAATTCCTCCTGTTGGCTACCTTCCTTTGTACTCTTAAAACTATGCCTTTTCTAGTCAACTTGATTCATTATCATGATGATGATATGGGCTTCAACTCCTCAATTTCTACCTCTCTTTTCCCATTCCTAATGAATGAACTGGCAAAAAAAAAAAAAAAAAAAAAAATTCAGGGTCTGAGCTGTTTCTTTATTTAGATTCATCAAAGTAGTAGAACTTTGGGGTTTTTTTTTTGCTTGGAAGAACCCTAAATTTCACCATCAATATGTACCATTTTAGGATCACAACCTTTTAAATACAAAAGGAACAAATGATTTGACACTTGGGATGGCAAAATAAATTGATGTATACCTTCCCCTAACAAAGGTTTGAAACATTCTTTGATTCCTTGGAAATATATGTGCTAAAATTAAGTAAAATAATAATAATTTCATCTGTGTCCATTCATTTTTTTTTATCCATCTTTTTTAATAGAATGTTGTAAAATCTTTATCGTAATTCCGTTAAACTCGAAAAGAAATAAATATTTAAAAACGAAGAAAGGATAAATTTTTAATAAAAGAAATTCATTGATTTAATAAATAAAAGCACTATGCTGAAAATAATGAAATGGTCCTCGTTATCATTCTTCCTAAGTTTCACATCAAGTCATCATAAGGTTTCATTTTTTTTTTATTTTGTGTGTGAGAATCATGCCATCATTTCCATGTGGAAAAGTAAATGGATTAAATTAATTATTATATTAATAATTAGTTTAATAAATAAAGAAATCTTTTTTTTTTTCAATGTTTTGCAACTACTGCTACTACTTAACTTTCAATGGTAAAGCAGTCTTAGTCAATAAACTAGAACTTGATTACCTCGTGTAATGTATGTGGACAAGTCCTCCTTAAAAGGAAGAAGAAAGAAAGAAAATTCTTGAATTTCTCTTTATAAATTAATTTGACCATCCAATTTTTCTAAAAGATGACATAATTTATATGTATCATGATCAATGTTTGCATGCTGTAATTGGCACCTACCAACAACTACAACTAACCTTTTTATATATTATATAAAACAAATATATTAAGAACCTTCCCTCATTCCTTTTTATCGATCCATCTTTCTTTTTCGAAATATCTTAATGTGAATTTTTTTTCGGTACTTAATATTTTTACTTTTATTTATATTATAAAATTATATTAATATAAAATACATCAAAAAAGGATAAAAAAAGAGAAACAAATGAATGTTAAAAGATTGTTCGGACGTCACAATATATGTTTTGAAATCCCTAATTTAAAATTTTATAAGTATACAACATATGTTTGCTTTGAATATAATTTAGATTTATAAGCAACATTATTTTAAATCTTTATCCTATTGCTTCCTCTAAAAAATCAAAATAAATTATTATCATGTGGAAATTGACTTTCGGTGTTCTTTATTTTATATAAAAAGCATGAATATATATATATATATATATATATATATATATATATATATACAAAGAATACAAAAACATGGGGCAAAACCCAAATTTGTTAATATATATATTTTTTATTTTCCCAAAATAAAACCATGGGAACATCACATAGAACTTCACATCAAAAAACAAAAAACCAAAGCTTTCTATTTTTGGGGGGTCTTTCTCAAGAGTGGACTTGACCCATGAAAGCAACAAATGAACATTGTAAGAAGAAACACAATCAACCCTTTATTCATGGTGTTTGACTGAGTAATTTACATTTCTATTTGAATTTTGCTTCTTGAATTGATAGAAAATACAAAGATAATTGACTCTAGCAGATAAAAGATACCTAATTATATCAACATCTTGATTTGATTAAATTCGACAACCTCGTTTAAAATTTATTTTCGTAATAATTCGATCTTTCTATTCATAAGATAAAGTTTGAATTTTTTTTTTTTATATTCAAATTTCCGAGAATGGTCAAATGAAACTTGTATTAAACTTCTTTTTCCCACCATATAAAAGTCACAATTCTCTTTTAAAAAAATTCATACTTTAGGAAAAAGTCTAAATTTTATCAAAATTAGGTATTTGTTTTATTAATATACCAAACTACACCAAATATATGCTACATGAATAGTTCAAATTTTGAATAAATTTGCTAACATCATTTTGATTATTTTATTTGAAATTTAAATCACATGTTTTATATTGTATGATCCGGTCGTTCAAAAATTGATCAAAAATCAAAGTTCAAATTTTTTAAAATAAAAAACTTATTTTTATAAACAATTAATATCACATAAATATATAAATTATTCAAAATTATTAAAGATAATCAAATGAATATTGTATTTAATTCTTTTTAACCCTCAAATAAAAATCACATTTTTTTAAAAAAAAAGGAAATTTAATGCTTTAAGAAAAAGTCTAAATCGGGTCAAAATTAGGTACCTGTTTTATTAATACATGTCGACTACGTGTTTCTTTCTTACATTTGATTCTGTTTACGACAAGCGTGTGTCGGAGGCGCGTAAACAATGTCTTTTTGTACAGGTGGTAGACTTATATGTGCGAGTAAGCCAGCGTAGCGAGTATGATTATATTTGACTCCCACTTCCATAGCATGACTCGTTTGGCTGGTTCAAAATGAAAGGGCTTTTTAGTTTTGAATATCCAAAAAGAAAAAAAAAGATAGATTTAAAGGAGTATATATATATTTATATAAAAAGGAAAAGATGTTATTTTGAATTTCAAATTTAAAATTAAAGATATATATCTATATATTTAAATTTAAAATTTATTTTGAATAGGAGGGAAAATTAAATAATGATTTCTGGCTATTTGAAAAAAAGATATATAGTTTACAAAAAGATAAAATTAGAAAAAATATAAAGTTTTTGATTTGCAAAAAAGCTGAAGATTCCAAATTTAAATTAAAAGAATCTTTTTATATACTTTTTTTGGATAATTTTGCTTGTTAAAATTGGATTTAGGTGTCAATTAACACGATAGGTAATTAAAGAAAACAATACGAAAATTTACGGAGATTATTTTTACAAATTTAACTAGAAAATGTATAACAAAAAATTAGCATTTAGATTTGAAAAATATTTATTATTCATATTTATTATAATCATTTCAAATTTAAGACAACAATAATAAGTATTCGAAAAAAATTATTCCGGAAATCAATAAGGTATTCATTTTTTAACAATATTTATTTGTCAATAAAATAATTTTATTTTAATGGAATAGAAAATTGAGATTTGAAAATATTATTGATATTTGAAATAAAAATCTATAACTTAAATTCTTGTGATCATCCTTTGTCATCATTAAAATATTTGAATAATAATTTCTTTATTTAAAAAGAAGATTGAGAATCCAAATCTCAAAATAAATTTTAGATTTCCACAATCTCATACTTTTAGTCAAAGAATCTTCTATTTTCATGTGGACCTAAAGAAAATTAAATTAAAAACTTCCTAATCTTTGGATTTATTATTATCTATTTATTTAAAAAAGAAAAAGAAAAATTATTATTACATTTAATTTTTGGCAAGTAAAAAAAAATATTGGCGGTTACAATTCATTAATTTAATATCCTTTGTCCCAAACACAGCCTCTTTCACATTCTTCTTGAAATGCTCTTTAAACTGAAACTCACATATTCATTCGTCTCTCTCTAAAACTTGGATTCTCTCAAGCTCTTACCTTTTCTTTCTTCTCTCTCTCTCTCGCCAAATGAAGCTGACGGACGGAGACGCCACCTCTTCCGCCGTTAAGCTCGACTGTTTTAAATGACAAAGCTAGCTTTTGCTCTCCTTGTGGCCGTTGGTTTCCTTGCAGCTATCTCCTTCCCACGGTTAACTCATGCCTTGGGCTCGGGCTCAACGCTCGCCGTCGCCTATGGCACCGTCACAGTCTGCGCCATCGTAGCCGCGGAGCCGAATCAACGGATTATCTGCTACCGCCCCGGCGACACATCTTCCTCCGCCGTCGTCCCCATCCTCCCGAACGTCTCCTACTCCACCGTCGTCGGTGGGGAAACCGACGTTTGCGCCCTCCGTTCCGGCGGTTACAGCCTCCTGTGCTGGAAAACAGACAACCTGACTTTCCCCGTCAAACGCCTCTACATTAACTACACCGTGACCCTGCAATCTCTCTCCATCGGTGAGGAAAGGATTTGCGCGACGACGACGAACACGTCCACGCCAGTATTCTGCTGGAGAACCGATGGTAGTAATAGAAACAACAGCGAGGAGTTACCGAATGGTAATTACAGCATGGGAAAAATCACATCCGGGGTCGAGTTTTCTTGTGGGATTGTGTTGAGTGAAAACAACCGGGTGACTTGTTGGGGAGATAACCCAGTCGGGAAACAAATAGAAAGGCAATTCGGGAACATGTCAATGTCGAATATCGAAGCCGGGTTTTCCCATGTTTGTGGAGTGAGCTCAGCTGGGGATTTGGTTTGCAAAGGAGATAACTCGACAGGTCAACTCAATGTTCCATCAAACAAAGGTTTGAACTTTGCTTCGGGGTTAGCGCTCGGGGAAGGGTTCAGTTGCGCAATCAGGAGGTCGAGCGGTACAGTTGTTTGTTGGGGTTCGATGGGTGAGACTGCGGTTGGAGGAATCGGGTTCGAATCCATCGTTTCAGGCTCAAATTTTGCTTGTGGATTAACTACCAAGAACCTTTCAGTAGTTTGTTGGGGTCCAGGGTGGCCTGGAACCAATGGGTCGAATTCAAATTCTACAGTGAATGAGTTACCTTTGGGAGCTGATATTTTACCATGGCCTTGTGTTCAGTCCTCTTGTAATGAGTGTGGGTTATATCCTGACTCAAGCAGGCTTTGTTTTGGCTCTGGTAACATTTGTAAACCTTCCCCTTGTTTCAATTTCACCGCCCCACCGCCGCCGTTGCTGGCAGCTCCACCTCTGGGTACCACGCGGTCGTCGCCATCTAAAGAGTTGAGGAGAGGGTTATTAGCTTTTGCAATAGTTGGATCAGTTGGATGTTTCGTGGGGATTTGTAGTATTGTTTATTGTTTATGGACCGGGGTTTGTTTTGGGAAAAAGAAAGTGCATAATTCAGTTCAGCCAACAATCACTAGAGCTGGTTCTAATGGCGGTCCAGGATCGAATAACAGTCCTCCTTCAAGGTCATCTACAATCAGACGCCAGAGTTCAAGAGCAATGAGGCGTCAAAGAAGTGGAACATCATCGAAACATGCTGATAGAGCTGAGGAATTTAGCTTGGCTGAGCTTGCTGCTGCCACCAATGATTTTTCATTCGAAAACAAGATTGGTGCTGGGAGCTTTGGGGTTGTTTACAGAGGGAAACTGCTGGATGGCCGTGAGGTGGCAATCAAAAGAGGTGAAACAGGTTCAAAAGCCAAGAAGTTTCAAGAGAAAGAGAGTGCATTTGAATCAGAATTGGCATTCTTGTCTAGGCTTCATCATAAGCATTTGGTTAGGCTTGTTGGGTACTGTGAAGAGAAGGATGAAAGGCTTCTGGTTTATGAGTACATGAAGAACGGTGCACTTTATGATCATTTACATGATAAGAACAACGTTGAGAAAAGTAGTAGCCTGCTTAATTCCTGGAAAATGAGGATCAAAATTGCTTTGGATGCAGCCCGAGGGATTGAGTATCTTCACAATTATGCAGTTCCACCTATAATTCATAGAGATATCAAGTCCTCTAACATATTACTCGATGTGAGTTGGACAGCAAGAGTTTCAGATTTCGGACTTTCCTTGATGGGTCCGGAATCTGACAGAGATTACAGGCCAATGAAGGCAGCCGGAACAGTTGGTTACATTGATCCTGAGTACTATGGCTTAAATGTGTTAACAGCAAAGAGTGATGTCTATGGTCTCGGGGTTGTAATGCTAGAACTTCTAACAGGGAAGAGGGCTATATTCAAGAACGATGAAAATGGAGGGACCCCAGTGAGCCTGGTGGATTTTGCAGTGCCTGCAATCATGGCAGGGGAACTGGTTAAGGTTCTGGACACAAGGGTTGGACCACCAGAGCTGAATGAAGCTGAAGCAGTGGAGCTGATGGCATACACTGCGATGCACTGTGTGAATTTGGAAGGGAAAGAGAGGCCTACGATTGGTGACATTGTTTCTAACTTGGAGAGGGCAGTGAATGTTTGTGATGGCAGCCATGGCAGCATCTCTAGTGGTACATTCTCAATTGTTTCAGAGTGAAAAATTTCAACTCTCCCTAAAGGAAAAAGTAAATTTTTTTTTTCTTTTTCTCTCATTAATTTTGGAGTGTAAAGATTTTTAGGACTTTTATTTTTATTTTTTCACATCCTCTAACATTGAGCTGTAGTGTAGGATTTTGTGAACACTGACAGCAACCAGAAATGATTACATGATTTTATTTTCTTGTTGCTCTTTTCTGCCATGGCAGAGCTTAGCTTGATTACTCTCTTCTTCTTTCTTTTCTAATTTGACCATTTGGGGTTCATTTCAAACTAAGAAGCCAAAAAGAAAAAGTACTCACACTGTTGGGGGCCAACCTGACAAAGCCTAGTAGCCAACCAGAAGGAACCAAAAAGGCGTGTGGACAGGGACTTTTAGCTTTTGTCATGTGCTTTGAAACTTGCATCAGGTTTGGTCGCGTGTTTCACTCTGGAACTCTACAGCCCACCAGGGGCACGAGCCTCAGATTTTGTCAAACACCCATGCACTGAAATGGTCCAACAAACACAAAGGCAAAACAAATGGGTCCATAGCTTGGAACACATTTTTTATACAAATTCACACGTATGGGCAAATCTAGATAAAGGAGATTGACTTTGAACCATGGGTTTGGTCAGTACAATAAGGCCTAGTGGTTATCCTAATCATTCGACACGTGTACCATCGAGATTCCGAGTTGGCATGACTGTACTGAGGTACAGTAAATTCTCAAAATTCATTAATTGGTAAATTGGATTCTCTTAGTGCCATTGATTCCTTATGGAATGATTCTGAATTGGAGCGGTGACTCATAATTAATGTGAAAGCGGAAGAATTAAAGTACACATTTAAATGAAATTAAATGTCGGTGGTCCTTGGTGAGCCAGATAAGGCGGTTCAAGGACTCATGGGTAGTGGCTCGATTGGCCGGTGACCCGCCTCTTTCCTGTCGGCCTTATTTATTCATTTGCTTGGTTAAATTTGTGGAATGATAAAAAGGGTGTTGTGGAAAGTGTTCGCAAAATCAAGACTGGTATGGTCGAAGTGTGAAACTATATCTTATTATACCTTTTCACACTCCCCACTCTGCATTGTTAATGTAATTATACTAGTTATACAGATGATAGTACAATTAAGTTACAGTACTGTCAATGATATATTATTAATGGTACTCTCTCAAATTCCTAATAAATTTCGATACTAAATTTTTAGTTTGAATAAAGGGTTTTTCTTTTTCAAAAAATTAAAAAATTTCAGATTCCCCATTATTGATAAGATGTGATGTCATCATTACCAACATCTGACATCTCCTGAAATTTTTGGACTTTTGATTTATCTTCAATGGACTGAAATTGAAAATCAGAAAAAGGAGAAGCTTTGGGCATGGACTTGGTGCCAAGAATTTGGTTCATCAGTCATCACTCAATGCATTTTTTAATTTTGTTTTTGCCATATGGTATGTAATTTAATGCTCATGAATTCTACCGGTCAGTTTTTCCATGTTAAGGCAAAAGTTAAACATATCTAGAATATTCAACATTGTAACTAATACAGAATCTCTAGGCTGAAATTATTGACATATTGACCCCAATTTGTCTCACATTCAAGCCCACCTTTTTATTGTCGTAGACCCTTGTGATTCGGGCGGGAAAAGAGAAAGAACAGAGAAGGGCAATGTAGGAGACCAAGTCAAATGGATGCTGATGGCAAAAGCCAATTTCCTGGGAAAGTTCTTATCAAACTCAGAGCCATACATCAGGTTAATCTCATCGCTAAATAGCCACTCTAGTAGACGAGTGGGTATTAGTATGTCAGCTTGCCATGTCATATGCCACGTGAACAGACAGACTTTCCCGATGTTTACGGGGTACCTTTTTTTATTGCGGTAATGAGCTTGAACATTTGCTCAGCATGTACTAGCACGTATAAAAGGACTGTATCGTCTATGGAAAATTAAAAGAAATTTTTTTTTTCCAAAATTTCGATCACTCCCCAAAGTTTATAGAGAATGAATATGGTGAGTGAGCAAAAAATCAATTGTAAGTTCAGTTTATGTAACAAAAATTGGAATGATAGGAAGTTCTGATTCAGATTCGCGGATGTCTTCTTCTTTCTCGTTGTGCTTCAATGTCATTCATCCAATCGGAGAGTCTCAAGAGACCTTTGTAGCCATAATAGGTTACTGCCATCAGAGCTACTACAATGATGATGAACAGAAGCAGCCGCTTCATGGTGGCAACAAATTTCTGTTGGAAAGACAAAGTTAAATGTTGTTGAGAAAGAGAAGTGAATTGGAAATGCTCACTTAAGTGTGTGAAGAGAACAACATACCTGAAGTCTTGAGACTTGCTTGTCCTCTTGAATCCGATCACGCCTTTTTCTTCGCTTTGGCCCATGCTTTTCAATTTCTGGGTCCTTTTTCTTCAATAAAGAATGCAATGGTATAAACAAATCAATGATGAAACAGAAGTTAAACAATGCAACCTCAATTTAAAAGATCTTACCTCCAAAACCTTAGGGTTGCGCAATTGTAGAGATGAATCAACCTCCTGTTTTTTGCTCTTACAATTGGAATTGCAGGGCAGAAGTCCAAGTCCAAACTGGTTCTTTGATATATCGTTAGGATCACGACCAGTATCACGATATGCTGCCTGCACATCTTGGCATACCCATTCCTTCTTCAAGGTTTGGCATTTACAACGAACAGTAACCTTGCACATACAAGATAGAGATTAAGTAGGAAATTAATAACACCACAAATTTTAATCATAAACTCTGCTACAATATTGCTAAAGTTCCAGAGACTGCATCTGAGTAGTTCTGTTAAATAAACAGATATATTGAATTAACTAAAATTATTACCCTTTTGCTGCACTTGTCAGGTGCTGGGCATTGACCAACATGGCATGTTTCAGGGCATAGATGCGTACAGTTGGGCAACTTTCTGCAACCCAAGTTTCAAAAGTTTTAGTATAGAAATGCATGGCAGTGAAACATTATTTACCAGTTCTGATACATTGAAATGTATCTCATTGATATTAGGACAGTGAAAACATTCCAATAACTTAAAAAGTCGCAGCAGGGGAGAGAGAGGAGTATATTAATAAACTACCTATGGCAAGGCCCTCCGCATGAGCGAACAGCCACTTGATCCTTTTCAGATAAGCTGTTATAATAGATGCACTCAAATGCATGGACCATTGCACCACAGTGACATGACCGTTTCACGAGCACTTTGCAAGGAGGGCATTCTCCAGGATGACATGGTAGGGGGCAGGGATGAGAACATTTGGGCATCCTCTCCTGCGCAAATATTTAGGAGATAAGGCAATTGAAAACAAAACAATGTCTCTCGTAACTAGATATACTATGGTATCAATAAGTTGCTGACAGCAGCCTCATGCTTTTAAACCACCCAAGAGACAAAGAGAGCAAAACGAGTGAACAAAAAGATTAACAGGAGTCAATATCATAATAAATGAGGGGGATGAGAAGCACCTTCTGGCAAGGGAGATTACATTCTTCACAAGACTCACTTCTTTTGTGATATCCTGATGATAATGACTGAATCTCCAGGGAATGGCAAGTTTTCGTACAATAGTGATTGCCACAAGGAAGAAGATTTCCACATAAATTATCACAAGAAAATCGTGCTCTATCTGAGCAAACCATCTGAAAGAAGGAAGAAGAATGAGTTCAAAGTCAAGTAGACAGTCTTGGACAATCAAATATATTGATTAGAAGCTATTTGCAAAACTAACCATCCTCTCTGCACCAATGTGTTGGCCAACACATGGTTTCCAAACAAGTTCTGGGCAAGGAGGGCAAGGAGTGCCAGGAGTGCACTCATTCTGATGATTTAATTTCTTTTTCTTGGGTTTCAACATGAATTCTGGATTAGGAGGAGGTCTTGGCCCATGACACCTGGAATATGAAAAGGAGAAGAAAAACTCAGCTAACAGAAATGTATTGTAGAGAAAAGTTTGAAGTCACAATTTAAAGTAAATATCAACAAAATATTTGGCAAACCTTAAGTTGCACTTATGACCGCATGGATATTCTTCTTCACAAAGTAACCGACATTGGGGGCAAGCTCCATAATGGCATCTGTGTGGCTGGTAAAATATGGATGAGAATTACTAGCTAGGAGAACTTCAGCAAGATATGCTATACTTCCTTTATGGTAAGTAAATTGTGAAACAGATATATCCACTTTCATGAGAGATATGTGCATAAATATAGAAGCTTTCAAACATGATAAAGAAAATCAAATTTATGGATGGCATCATCAACTCAGGCACTGTCACATTACCATCAACAAAATAGCACAACAGAGTCTCAAGAAAATTAGTATATTAAGCTCCAGCTGGAAATATAAAAGAAATAAAAAATCAATAGTACCTTCAAGTTTGATGCATGCCTGCACAAGGGAGTTATCTTGCATAATTTACGACATTTAGGAGGCTTTTGATCCATCTCAGTACCACAAGGAACCTAGAACAAATTATAGAGACCATCACAAAATGTTTACCAAAAATGGCTCATATTATTAACTTTATGCATATAAAGTAACATATAGGAGCAATTTGGCAAAACACCACAAACCCATCATGGCGATCATACCACTTTCTAGCCAGCATATGAGATCTTACCAGTTGAATGCAGTGATTATATCTATCTATAAATGAATAGACAATCCTTAATAACCAAGCTCTCACCTCAAAGTGTGTCTCACCACATGCACATGAAATTGTCACTATAACTGGACATGGAGCACAGGCACCTCTACAATAATGAAACTCACAATTAGCACATTTGCCATCTAGAAAGTACTAATAGTAAAGAATGTATAGCATCTGAGCCATTCTTTTCTCCTATAGTTACCAAGATAATTATATAATGAAGCCGACTAGGACTTCATTTTGAAAAGTTTAGATGATGAATATTTACTCCATCTACAACAGGCATGATAAAGATGGTAAGCAGCTGACTTTATTTAGCATTTTCTAATCTAACAGATTTATTGCACAACATAATACTCATAAGAAATGCAAGTAATGAAACATGAATGTGAAGCATACCGATGGCAAGGTGCAGGGCATTTGTGGTTTTTGCACCGAAGCCTTTTATTACAAACCTGAAACATCCATAATTATATAGCATTGCACACACACAAAACAATTTCAACAAAAATAAAAACGGTAGGATAAAGCACAACACCTCTGGACATGGTGGGCAGTTTCCATCACAACAACGACGCTTACAAGCATGGCGTCCGCAATCCCTAGTTCTCAAACACTTCCTCTCACATGACAAATCTTGATAGCAAGGAACCTACACTAAATTCAGTTAAAACATTCATGGGAGAAACTCGAAAACCGCAACTGAAAATCAATCAATCATATTCTACCTCTTTCTTCAATCCTCCACACCGGCATGATTTCTTAACCATGATCCTACAAGTCTCCACACAAGGTCCCTTATGACACCTCTCCGGACACCTATGGAAACCACAATTTAACAACTTGTTACAAGTTGCACCGCAAACGGGCGCCGCCACATCACACGGCATCCCTTCATAAACTCTTTTCCCACAGGGACACGACTGTTTCCCTTGCAACGGGCATTCCCCGCAATCTCCTGCATGGCATCCTCTTTCACAAAGATGTTTTTCGCAATTAAGTAACTTTTTACACTCATTTTCGCAGCGAAAATCCCGGTCACAGCAATCTTTTTCTTCTTCCTTTTTACCGCACCGGCAACAGTAAATGTCACGTGCACGGCAAGGAGGGCACGTGCCTGGATGACAGATTTCAGAACAGCGATGTTTGTTACAATCTAAGAGTTTGTTGCAAGGTTGATTGCAAGAAAAGTTCTTGAAACCACAACGGCGGAAATCTTCGACGGAACCGCAAAAGCAACGAGTTTTGATGGATTTCGGGCAGGAAGGGCAGGGTCCAGGGTGGCATAAAAGGAGGCAAAAGTGACCGCAATTGTTGGGCAACTGGCGGTTACAGATTTCACCGCAAGAATGAGGGAGAATCCAAGGGTTGTCAGAAGGAGGATCTTGGAGTTTGCCGCAGAAGCAAAGGTAAGATTTTGGGATTTGAGATTTGGAGTAGGAGAAGCGGCATTTGGGGCAGTTCCAGGTGGCTTGTTTAGCCGCGACTTCGGCGGTGATTGGGAGACGTGCGGAGGCGCGTGCGGCAGAGAGCTCGGAAGATTGGCGGGCCCAGGATTGGATGCAGAAGAGGTGGAAGAGCGCGAAGCAGAGGGAAGAGCAGGACCAGGTAGGATCCGAGGGGCGGATTCTTTCGAGACATATAAGGCATGATAGAGCGCCGGAGGAGGAGGAAGTCAGAAAAGATTGGATCTTGGAGAGATCAACGGCTGTGATAGAAGATGATGATGATGACGATGAAGACGACGAAAATTCGAGGTAGGCTTTGAAAATGGAATTCGAGAGGTCGGATCCAATGTGAAAGTTGTCAGTATCGGAATCGGAGTCCGAATCCGAGAACGGCGGCTGCGATGGAGGTGGCGGGTGATAGTTTGCAGTTGCGCTCATTTTGGAGATTGAGTTTTCTGGCAGTGTGGGTTTTGCCGGGTTTTTACCGGGTAGAAAATCATGTGTGATCAGCCGATAGCCGTTATTTTCTTAAAAAATTAAAAAGGCGGGGATAGCTCAGTTGGGAGAGCGTCAGACTGAAGATCTGAAGGTCGCGTGTTCGATCCACGCTCACCGCAAGTTTTTAATTTTATTAATATTGTATAATTTATTTATTTATTAATTAATATCATGTATTTTTTGTTTTATTTTTTTATTAACACGGTACTGTTTTAATTTTTTTTGTTTATTAATATCGTACTTTTCAATCATACTTTTTTTATTAATATTGTATTATTTTAATTTTTTTATTTATTAATATCATATTTTTTTATCATTATCCTACAGTATTAATTTTTTATTTATTAACGTTGTACTTTTTATCGTACTTTTTTTTATTAATATCATTTCTTTATTAATATTGTATAGTTTTAATTTTTTTGTTTATGAATATCTCCTACCATTTTAATTTTTTTATTGATATTGAACTTTTTTTATTAATATCGTTTGTTTATTACTATTGTGCAGTTTTAATTTTTTTGTTTATTAATATCGTACTTTTTTAATCATACTTTTTTATTAATATTGCACCGTTTTAATTTTTGTTTATTAATATCATACTTTTTTATTATACATTGTTTTTATTAATAACATCCAATATTAATTTTGTTGTTTATTGATACCATACTTTTTTATCATAATTCTTTTTGTTAAGATCGTTTCTTTATTAATATCTTATGGTTTTAATTTTTTTGTTTATTAATATTGTATAAAATTCATTAACCACGTATGTCAAAACATCAAATATATATAAATCTGAAATTTAATTTTTTATTTTTACTTATTAATAACGTGACGTTAAAGCATCAAATATATATAAACTCGGGATTTAAACTTTTATTAATGCATCGAATATATATAAACTCAAGATTTAAACTTTTATTTTTGCTTATTAACAACGTGATGTTTTCTAGTGAACTAATGGTATATAAAAACTATACATTATTAATGCATCAAATATAAACCCAGGTTTTTTAACATTATCTTGAAATACACTGCAAAGGCTTATATCTCGGAATGAAATCACTGGACCAGAAGTTGTGAAAATGTATTTTCGAAAAGGATCAAAAACTTTTCAGACCTTGCAGATTGATGAAACCAGCAAGCGAAGATGATAAAACAATACAAAGTTCTGCAATGGAAAGTAAAGCAACAATAACAGATAAACTAATATCAAACTTACTAATTACACAACTAGTGTAAGATTCTTTGTCACATACTTATGTATAGCAGACTACAAATATTGCTAATTACACGCCGCAATGGTAGCAGCAATACGTAGCAGATATTATTCATGGTATGTCACACAGCAAACACTAGTAGACAACTGCACACAAGCTCACAATACCATCAAAGAATTTGAGGGTTGGTTTCAAGGAAATCTTAAACTCTTATATCAGACAATTCAAAGCGCATAAGGAGCTTTACAGAGTTGTACTTGTCGCCCTTGCGGCTGTTGAGGGGAACTGCTCGGATCCCACTTCTTAGCTCTGAAACTGGTAGGCATGTTTGGCCTCCGAAGTCATCCTTTTCGGACATGTCATATTCGTGTACTTCAATCCGAAGTAGAGCCAATTCTGGAACAGTTAGAGGGAACTCGAATTCCTCATTCCAAGAAGGCACCCAATTGTCTTCTAATGTCTTTGTTTTCTTCATCACATTATCTGCTGGGACTCCAGCAATCCCCACCTGGACACAGATTAACCAAATTCCGAGGTAAAGATCTTTATGGGAGGTATTGCAAGATGCAAAAGGTTGCTTGCATTGAACTGGTATTACTTTATATTAACTTACCCTTGCGTAGAAGTCTGGAGGCGAATATGCATCAAAATGTGTGTGATGGAAATCATGATACCATCCTTCACCCATATACACGGTTACCTTTCCGAAACAAGAACAAGAAATTATAATGATTGAGCTAATAAAGGGAAAAAGACATCGATGAGTACAACAAGTACTTCAGGAATAAACAATTTTTCATATCCCATGGTGGGAAACAGTAAACACTCACCTTCAAAACTGTTTTCACTGGTAACCTAACGCTGGGATCAAAGACATCATCATGTGGACCGGACTTCAATAGGAAATCTGGTTTTTTCACATAACCACATCCCCCATTAGCTTTGAACATTCCATGCATCAACCACAATGATCTTCCATAACCCTGTCACACACACCAACAACAAAATAAAATAATCTTAGCATTTGGCGAAGCAACTAGCAAAAGTTCACTCAAGAAAGGCTTCATCCATTTTCCTCTCTTATATCTATTAAACTATTATCTCTTAAATGATGATCGAACATCTAGGTTAGGATAGTCTTTCCAAATTTCATCTCTATATCCTTGAGCTATGCTAAACCATTATGCCTTCTCCATAACCAGTTGAAGTAAGATATATTACCATACCTGATACTTCTACCTTTTTACTCATTATTTCATCTAAATATTAAATAAATAAATATTAGAAGGGAAACCCTCTCTAGTCTAGAATGAATGTTGAGAAAATATAGCTAAAGGGAGGAAAAAAAGCAAAAAAAAAAAAAAAGGGGAGAGTGGGGGTGGGCACCGTAAACCTGCATATTAAATGCAACCATTTGAGCTCCATGCATCCACCCAATTAATGGGTTGTAATTTGAAGAGTCAACACGTATACCCTTCGGATATACCCTAAGAATATTCCGCTGGGTAAACCTGTAGCAGGACAAACATCAGAATGAGGAAAGCAAGACCCATGTATGATGATACAGAAAGTTCTAAATAACTACTAATATCAAACCAGCCAAGCCACTGATAGCCCTTCAAATAAAACAGCCAGCTCAATAGTAACATGTATCGTGCACTACTTTAAGATCATCTAGAAGTAGATTCATCAAAGCAGTGTGGAAGCAAAAGCTCAAGAAGCCGGGACAAATGTATACTCTTTGCATAAATATAACCAAATGAGGTGCATGCTCACAATAGAGAAAAAGAAGCTACCAACTTAATAGTAACAAGAGATGATCTCTAATAAACAGAATTTGCCAAAGTTTTTACTTAATACCTGACAATTTGTTTTCCATGAGTTAATGCCGCCTTTTCAAGTTCTTGCTCACTCATGCTAAGACGTCTCACTTTATCAGGATCCACCCTTAGCCACTCATCTAATCCTCCCTTTGGCTTCCCAGCATGAATAGCAATTAAACGTTTATATTCTGGGGCTAGATTATGCTGTGACTTATCTCCATCCTCAGGATCTTCCTCATCTTCTTCATCCAAGTCATTCTGCCATAAGACAATAACCAGGAAGTAAAATGTAAATTTTAAATAAACAGCTAGTAAAACATATTTGAAGTAAAAAATCACACTCAGCATCAGCAGACACCTTATCATCAGCTACATGACTGCCTTTAAGGTCTGGAACTTCTTTTCCCCAAGCTTCTTCGTCACTGGCAGCCTTACCCTTCTCTGCATCATTCTCCTTGTCCTTGGCCTCTTTGGCCTCAAGGTATTCTTTCGGTGGTTTTGTAGATATGATTATGCGTTTCTTCAATGACTCTGGAGAGGGGAATTCTTTTAAGCATTCTGGGCCGGGAGAAAACAGGACGTCTCCAAATGTTTGAGTGACCATCTAAAAATTAGCCACAGAAGAATAAATTACGGGAACATCAGATGTTTGAATTCCCATCAAAAGCACCAAGACTCACCTCGGCAACTTTAGCCTGAAGATCTGGGGCAAGATGGTCTTCTAGAGTTATAACAACTGGATATTCTGAGGCAACAAACGCATGCTCCCTAATAGACTTCAAACACTGGATGAGTTCCACAGGAGTAGTCAGAGTCCTACATGAAGAAATTATTTGTTATTCTCTTAAAAGCAAAATGACTGACCTGGGACGGACTGTTATCTTAAAACTTAGAGAGATTAGTTAGAGGGAGGTCACATAGTAGTGGAATCAGTTGTATCTCAAGCAGGTGATAGACATGCAAAGTTACAGCTTTGATAAAGAGTAATGTTTTTTCTTCCTACAGATGTTTCCTCATACAATGGCAACCACATGCCTATGTGCAAGGTGCCTGTTACATAAACACGCAACTGTTGTCTTTAATTTATTGCCATGTTAAAATAAATAAATGCAACCATTTCCCGTACAAGTCATATTTTCTTCTCCCTTCAGTTTTCCCTTATGGTGGCAAGTAGATGTATATATGTTCAAGATATCAGCAGAAATAAATGAGCTGATTGTAGTGAGAGTATGGCATTTTCAGTAAATTATTTATCATCATTTCACAAAATGGAAATTCCATCCACGTTAAAGGCTTCGAATGGGAACAATTTGCACTTCAAGAACATACCTTCCATGAAGAACATCAACATTATCTTTTGCTGAATTTGGCCATATGTCCAATTCTATCACTCTCACACCTCTCTTAAGTGCATTTATGATGGGGACGTCGCTGCAGTCACTACTTAGTTGATTCCCAGTTAGATAGGAATTGTGACCAGTATATATGAAATAATGAGACAAAGGAGCACTCATATCATGGTGCACCTGAAACCAAAGAAATGAACATAACATAAACAACATCAGCACAAACCGTAGAAAATTGTATAAGTTTGTTTTCAGCAATCAAACTGAAAAGTAAATTGCAGATAAGGGGTATCACAAAAGCTCAGATGAAAAGATTAATCCTAATCTTTTTCCTTCACCAATCTCAACATTAACAGTATAGCATATGAGTGAACAACAAAAGCAAAACCAGTTCAAAGGTAAAGACACATTGGCATATTTTAGCTAGAAGTTAAATAGGTGAACATGTGCCATCAAACAAATCAGCATCATCACAAGATCATCCTCCAAAGCTAAGAAAGTAACAAACCAACCCAGTCAATACACATTACTTGCTGAGCAGAAAATAAGTATTTGTTTCCATCTAAATCCCATACAATCCAAAACACCAAATTTTCCTACTAAAAACAGAAGGGTCAGAAGAAAAGTATCCATTTTTAATTCGGTTGGAGTTTATTGCTGAAAATTCAAACAGAAAACAACAAAGATCATATTTTCAAAATTTTAATTTTTCTCCTAAATTTCCCATCAACCAAACAAAAAAACAAGAATCCTCTATGTCACAATCAAAATCCAAATTTTGGAAATAAACCACTCAATCCCTAAGAAATAAATGAAAAGGAAAAGCTAATCCTAATAAATCAATATCCAAATTGGAAAACAAAAAAAAAAAGAGAGTAAAATTTATTACCCCAAGAGAAGCAAGTGGAGGGTTAATATCACCAAAAAGGTACTTAAAAAAAGCTTCAAGATTTAGACCCTTTCTGTGAAAATGCTTAACACTATCAATAATCTTCTGAGCATCTTCTATGGTGGCCTTCTCTTCTTTCTGGACCTCAACCAAGAACCTCTGCAGCCTATCAAGGCTCATGATCCCATTCTCAGAGTACTGTTCAAACAACTTCTTGATCCCCTCTGGTGCCTCCGAAACTGTCAGCCTAAACCGCCTCCGGAAGCAGAAGCAGACCCTGTAAGTTTGTTTGGACATTGGTTTTTCCAGGAATCCCCAAATATCTGATCAAAAGAAAAAACCCAGAAGACAATCTGCAAATCCGCACTGCCTGAAATTGTTCAGCTTTAACTACTGAGGCTGTCGCTTCAGCGCTTTGATGAATGATATGTTTTCTGTCCGTTTTTCCAGAATAGTTGGGTGGGGATAGGTTGTGGGACCCATTCCTGAATGTGGGTCCCATTTACAACCTTTGGATGTGGACCCCAACTGACAGATGGCTATTGAATAGTTATGTCGGTTGGATTCGGCATTGGTCATCTTTATCTTATCGCCTCGATGACCTGCCCAAAAGTCACTGTGACAAGTTTCAGCCTTTTTTTCACAATCATTGAACGTTATAGGGGAAATGGTGAAGTACACCTAGATTATATTAATCTATGGTTAACTTATTACACTTTTGTCTCTTGGATAAGTAAAGAATGAAAGGTTGTTATTAATCCATTGAAGTCTTGTTCATAGAAAAATCTTTTGTTTGTCCTTTTGATGGTGGGGAGCTATTCCCCTTGGCTGCTATGTCATTGCTGGCTGAGTTATCCTTTTGCCTTTCCCGAGTGTAAAGAAGTTTTTTTTTTTTAATTAGTATATTTGATTTGATACCCCTTTATCTGGTTCTTTCTTTCTTCTTCTTTTGTCAGAGAATATTTAGATTTTTCATGAAGTGGACTACCTGCAGAAGATTGGGGGGATAGATTACTGCAAATTGCTGGTTAAAATATGAGAAAGAGCTGTAAAAAATGAAGCTAAATTAGCATTGATTATGTTGGGCCAGTTCACAGTTACCACATTAACTTCTTTGTCGGTAGGTCTTTTTCCCCATGTGTTACATCTTTCAAACGCTGGAGAGATTAGTCAAAGCTTCTCAACTTTTTTTGTACAATTTCATTAGAAAAAATGAAGTACTTCCTGGATAGGATATGTCTAGCATATGCCATTTGTCATACTTTCATTTGTTACTCTCAAATTTAGTCACTGAAACCACATCCTGGCATTGCATTTGGAAACCCAAATTTGTAATTAGACTGCAGAGGATAATTACAAGAACAATCCTCAATTTCCATTGAGAGTGTTCTTGGAGCAAATGCACTACAGATTTGGCTCTCGAAAGACGAAAAGCAACTTGGGATTTGGTATATAAACAATGAGATGGAAGAGATCTTATGTATCAGACAATGGCCTGTCAATGACACTAATTTGCCAGCCCAAAGCCAACAGAGATATTTTCATATGCTCCAGAAAGACATGGTAAAAGCGTTAAGATCATCTGTGATCATCAATCAAATCTTCCAGAAGAAATAGTAAGGAATAATTCTGGGCTACAGGGTAAAAGAGTGGCGTGCAAAATTTCCTATCATTGCTTCAGAATAGAGCAAAAAACAAACATTAGACATTTTAGCATATCAGAAATTCTCTCACCTAATTACAATGACTTATCCCTGCATACACCTCATGGGGTGCAAAGGGGCAATCCGCCTAGAATCCTGGATGGATAATTCTACACTCTAGTTATACAAACTCAAACTTCATCAGAAGCCTTACATTTGGGAGTTTCTTTCCCTTTTTGTCATGCAAAGGAACTGACCGGATCCCAGGCCTCAGGTCTGAGACAGGCAAACATGTTTGGCCACCAAAGTCATCTTTCTCTGACATGTCATACTCGCGTACTTCAATCCTAAGCAGAGCCAGGTCAGGTACAGTCAGGGGATATGTGAATTCTTCATCCCATACAGGAGACCAATCATCTCCAATTATCCTGGTTTTCCTTTTAGCTTCATCTGCTGGCACCCCAACAATGTAAACCTGCCATTTGGTTGGTAGATTGGCTATGATCATCATATATCATAAATATGAAGGAGCCACATCTCAATCAATTACTTTTACCAACATATCCCGGGCCACAGGCTTATCTTTCGAGTTCTTTAATAACATTACCACAAAATTTAATGCAAGTCTTTTGTTCCTAATAGTTTACGCTTATGAGTGGTTAGGAGAGCCTTGTTCATTCATTTTGATCACTAAAATGAAGCAGTTGGATGGTAGCTTTTACAAACCATAATAAAGCAGATCTTGTCTAAAGAAGCTCCATCTAAATGAGAATTTCCCATATATTGCGATGAGAAGCATATACAGCAATATTGCTAACTGTTATAGTAACTAATGAAATAGGATCAACCAGTTTTAAGTTCATCAGATAGCCAGAATTTTTCTCAAACCTTTGTGTAGAAGTCCGGAGGAGAGTATGTGTCGAAGTGTGTGTGGCTAAAGTCCAACCGCCATCCATCCCCCATGTATATTTTCACCTGTAAGTAGTAAAAGCGCTCTAAGAAAAAGTCATAATGTAGACCACTTTAACTTTGAGCCAAACTAATATGCTCACCTTTAACATTTTCTGCACTGGCAACGTTATTTTTGGATCAAGCACCACATCATGTGATCCTTTCTGCATCAGAAAATCAGGTTTTCTCACATAACCACACCCTCCATTGGCCCTAAACATGCCGTGCATCAACCAGAGTGACTTTCCATATCCCTGATAAAGGACATACAAATGTTATTAGTAGAAAGTTTTACAGTTGATAACACTGTGATAGTCCAAATAAACCCCATTGTCTGCTTAAGAAGAGGTGTTTCTTTGATTAAAACACATTCTAAAACTGCAATGCTGGGGTTAACCTGCATGTTAAATGCAATCATCTGAGCTCCATGCATCCATCCAATAGTTGGCTTGTAATTTGATGAAGTAAAACGTGTACCCTTTGGATAGATTCTCAGGATATTCTTCCGAGTAAAGCTGAAAAGTTAGCATGAATCGGCATTGGTCATGCACAGAAGAACGTAGAGGAAAAGAAAGGAAAAACTTCTTTGAGCATTTGACAGGTACCTCACAACATCAGATCCGTGAGATGCTGCTGCTTTCTCAAGTTCTTGTTCACTCATACTAAGACGTCTAACCTTATTAGCTGCAACTTTTAATGCATCCTTTAAGGCACCCTTTGGCTTTCCAGCATGAATGGTAATTAGGCGCTCGTATGCAGACACCCCAGTTTGGCCTGATTTGCCAGTACATTCGTTGAAGTCTTCATCATCATGATCACTATCACTCTGCTACCCATGAGCAAAGTTTTCCCATATTAGCTAACTTAGAAGTCAAGCTATGACAAAATTAATTGCTGTCTTACCCTATCATCAGCTTCTGACTCAGGTTTGTTGTCCTGCATCTCCTTCGAGGATGATTCCTCTTCAGAAAATCCCATTTCACCTGGTGACGAATTGTCTTTGGACCTAGACTCTAGATATTCTTTCGGTGGCTTGGTTGAAATAATTATTCGATGTTTCAATGATTCCGGTGAAGGGAACTCACTTAAGCAATCTGACTCAGGGTAGTACAGCATAGTTCCAAATGTTTGAATGACCATCTACATGAGAAAATATTTGAGGTCATCATATAGAAAAAACAATATTAAAGAGAAAAATTGAAAGCAAAAACAAGTGATGACTAACCTCAGCAACTTTAGCCTGCAATTCTGGTGTAAGGTGGTCTTCCAATGTTATAATAACTGGGTAAGGAGAAGTAGCAAAAGCATACTCCTTTATGGATATCAAACACTTGATAAGTGACACAGGAGAAGTCAGGGTCCTACAATTTATTCATTGATGATGCTGTGAGAGAAATTTCAATGTACAACTAATGAAATCGAGTAAGCTGATTCTATAAAGGTTTTACACTAAACTGCAGTTGATTAATGGACAGTTTGGCACTGCACCTGAGTCCTTCAAAGATGGTTTAAATTGCAAATGCAATAATGTCAAAAAGGTTCGAAATCTTCGGTTCAAACTAGTGTTTGCAATGTGCAGCTTTTCAAGCCAAACATGTTGCCAAACTAGGCCTTATATTATGGATTCAACTTCCTACCTTTCTTAAACAAGTCACACCCTCTCATAGCTGTAGCAACATCATAAGAATAATGCCATATGCTGCACCACATCTGCCCCTATTATTCGATCACTACTTGGTGTAGTAAACAAGTGTCGAATAATATTGAGGATAAGATCTATAGTTCAAACTACCCATAATTGTGTGGAAATTGCTGAATTCGGTAACCATTCTTACCTTCCATGTAGAACAAGAACTTCATCTTTCGAGGAACTTGGCCATAGATCGAGTTCGATAACTCTGACACCTCTTTGCAAAGCCTTGATAATTGGGACCTCACTACAATCACTGCTCAGTTGATTCCCAGTTAGATAGGAATTGTGGCCTGTATATATGAAATAATGTGACAATGGAGCAGTCATATCGTGGTGTACCTGGAACAACATATAATCTGTCAAACCTAAAGCAGTAAATTCTTCTGATATATCAGCAAAGAAGGAAAAGTTCAATAAAATCATCATCAAGCACAAAAACCATAAATGGAACATCAACAAGGTAACATAATAACCAAAACATGATCCTATTTAATTAGCCATAAGATTGTATTCAAGCATGGATGTTTGTTCAAGGGGATAGAGAGGGGGAGAAATCAGAAATGTAACCTGAGTTTTAATGGGGCCATTGAGATCATCGAAGAAGAGAAAGTGAAAGAAATCATCAAGGTTAAGCGAGTGACTAGCATATTTGGTCACATGGTGTCTCCTGCTAACAACCTGTTGAATTATTCGCTCTGCATCTTCCAGGGTCCGGTCAACTTCACCCTGGTGCACCACCAGGAATCGTTTGAGCTGCTCCGCGGTCATGTTGAGGGCGGCGGCTGCTCCACCATCTGTGAACTCGGCAAAGGCCTTCTTGACATCAGCGGGAGGCTCCACCTCGTTGATCTTGAACTTCCTGTTGAAGAAGTTGAACATCTTGTAGTTGTAGCTGCCACTGTCAACGTTCTCGTTCATCTTGTCCTTCCCCTTTATTAGTTTCTTGGCTGCTTTGTTTTCCTTCTTCTTCTTTCCTGTTCTTCGGGTTTGGTTGCTTTGGGTTCTTTTGGGATTCAACGGAGAGAGAGATTGAGAGTTTTTCCAGGCCCTTGAAATGAGGAGCTTTTGATGCTTGATCGTTGGAAGTCAACGTTCCAGGACAGGCACCATCCTAACACCATGGTTTTATTATATATATATATATATATGTATATATATGTTTTGCAAAAAAAAACCTTATAAAAAAGGTTCTAATCAATTAAGATTTGTTAAAATTTCCTGTTCAATAGCAAACAAATTTGTAATCAATTTACAATTTGCATGTAAAGAAATTTAACTCAAATTTAAATTTTTAATTTTCTTAAAAATAAGAAATCATAGTTGTTGGCATAAAGACCATATATTTAATTATTTAAATACATATTTAATGTTTATTTTCTCAACAATTATTTAGTATATGACTACTACATCTGAACAACATTATTTAATGTGATTTTATTTAAATATAAAAAATAAAAAAGAATTCGAAGTTGATTGGATTTTTTTAAAAATTATCTGTATTTATTTAACCAGGGAAATCCCAGTAGCTACAAAAGGGAGATCTCACTTTGAGAAATAGACAGACTTCAAGAGTTCATTGGCTTACAAATGTGCCAGAAAAGTCAAACAAAAAGTGTAGACTCATCTATACATAGCCAATATACAAAAGTGCCACAGCGAGATCACAGGAAGGTTACAGTAAGAAGTGGGAACCCCTGCACGGATTTGTTTCTATTTCTTACTGGCACCAAACTTTGAACACAACGAACGTGGCATCCAACCAGAAATCATTGTCCAAGCAGAGGGAGGGACAAACTTGAGATGGACAAAGCAAACTCAACCAAGAAGAACCGCCCTGAATCAGTGTCCTGCAAACATATCAAAGCAGTAACCAAAGAACAGAAAACACGGCAAAAACACTGAAAGAGCTAAGGGTGGATTCGAATAAGATCATTAGGCCTCTCAATCCCTGTTTTGGCGAGGTTGTCTGCCACTTCGTCACCGGACCGAGGGATATAATGGATTTGCCTGTCAAGGACTTTACCTTTGAGTGCCGTGATCTGATGAATAAGTTGCCCTAGTCTCCATGGGGCATTAATGGGCTTAGAAATCCAAGATACTGCATTCTTGGAATCAGACTCAATGTTGATACCTCCGGATTTGGCCCAGGATGATGCTGCAAAGAGGACCATGACTTCTCGCATTGCCAGAACTTCCGCGAGATTCGCTTCCCCCAACCAGCTTTCATGGAGAAGATCAACTTGATGGTCCCGTTATCATCCCGTAAGACCCCTCCGATTCCAAGATAGCCAGGGCACCCCCCTAGCCCTAGATGTAGCACTCATATTCGGGTCCCAATTGTCAGAGCTGGGGCCCCAGATGACATGAACACCTCCGATTCTGTAAAAAACCTTGACTTCATCAACTGTTTGTCGGTGCAATTTTACTTCACTGTTCAATGCAAGTTTCCATGGATACATGAACAGAACAACTAAAAGAAGTTTTGTCTTGGGAATGATTAAACCAGAACTTGGAGGAATGCTTGCAGGCAATCGAACAGGGTCAGAGGGAATACAGTCTGGACGAAGAGGATGTAGAAGCCCAGAGTGTTATACTAAACCTGACAGAACAAAGAAAGATGCAAACATAATGTACCTGAGATTCCAGGAAGCTTTGCAAGAAGAAAAAGAGAAACTGCACGTTAAGCTTCAGCGATCACGAACCATTGATGATTCTAAGCAGTGCCGAGTGATTGAATATCTCATCGATGTCACTGAAAATGTTGTTAATGTGCTTCCTGGGAAGAAGGTTCATAAGCTTCTTGTCAATTAGCCAGCTTATTTCATAGCGGGGTAAAAACTTTCGACGTGACTCGTAGCTTTGTCTTGTCTCTAATGTAAGAGAACTCATTCAGCTGAGAAAATCCTAAATTTTCTCAAAAAAGAGATTCGAACCCAATTTTTTGAATATCGAGATATATACATCTATCATTGAATTAATCCATTGTTGCAATTACCCGGAACAGGTACGTGACCAATGAAAAACCTAGAGGTGGAGAACTTGGGTTGAAGACTGAAGAACGATGTCAATCCGAGTGGCAGGTTGATCTTTTCGATTGTTGCAGTGAAACTTGTTTAAGTGAGTTGCAACAAAAGTCTTCATAAACTTTGGCTTATTTGATATGGAAAACTTCTGTTTTTTACCATAATTCTAAATATTTTTGCTTCATTTTCCAGGCTTAAGTACCTGCACTGCATATATCCTTGTGGAGTTTTCTCAAGCATAACAAATGTTGTCTCCAAGGGAAAAACATGTGAGATTTCTTCTGCTTAAACCTGGTTAATTTGTTACATAAAAAACAGCTGATACAGATCCCAAGTCTGATGATTGTTACACAGCTCGAGAACAAGCGACCAGTGATCTAATGGTATACTCCCTGATCTGTGGCTGCTGTTGTTACTCTTGTTGCATGAGGAAGAAATTGAGAGAACTTTTCAACTTAGAGGTATTCAATGGTTGGACGATCAGATGAAAGAATTTTCACCATAAATTTTGCTTTAAAAGCTTTGGGGTTTGATTGTGATCCTGATTTCATTTTTCTAGAGAGGTTCATGCGATGACTATCTAACCCATCTCATTTGCTGCTGCTGCGCAATGGTTTAGGTGTGGCGCGAACTGGAAGCCAGAGGCTTTGAAGGTAAAAGTACATAATCATGAAACCTTGTTAAAAATGACTGATAATGGTATTAAAACAAGTTCCTGCTCTGCATTTATTTCAGTGTTAAGAACCAAAAATTCCTGAGCAGTAGTATCACATAAGGACAATAAAAAAGCAAATCAAGGTCTGACGCTTAGATAATCTCTCATATAACGACCACATACGCATGAAATATACAAAATACACTTCATTAGCAACATGCTACATAGCTATGTAATTCCCATTATTTTAACAGTTTGATCAGCCTGTTTGATGCAGTTTCCTTTGTTGCAAATTAACAGTAGATTCCCATATGCTCGTCTCTAATATTTGTTTTTTTCCAAAAAACTAGTAAAACGAAGAAGGAAAAGAAAAGATACTGTAATGTTGAGAATCTGACTCCGCAATGAACCCTTCAATCAGAAAAACCTATCGTACCAAGAATTCTTGTTGTAGCAAAATTTCATTTTGTGTTAGCATTGGAGTCAATCCAGATTGAAACTCCGCTAGAATGTAGTGGTGCCCGTGGCCGAAAATCACACCAAGAAAGGAGTGGCAACAAGGAAAATGAGTAGGAATTATACCTTCTTTTCCGTATCTTGAGAAGCAAACTACAATTCAACTCTGTGGGACGGTGTATCATCGTTCCCCAACCCAAAGAGCCAACGAAACAGTAGTTGCGATAACTTACTGGTTTCAGGCTTCGGCTTGGGCTGATTACGATTCACATTGCAAAGGGTATTGTAATCATGCTTTGAATGAGGCGGCACAGTTCTCTCCTGAGAATGTCATGAAAGTTTTACGAATTAGAGTAAAGCCATTATTTTCATAAACATAGACGATGGAGGGTTATAGTACCTTGAAATCTTCATAAAGAGTAATGAAGTATGAAAATAATACCGCAAGCTTGATCGGTTAGATCCAACAAGGATGTTTCCTTCCATATTTGAAATCCGAAGGAACCAAAAATATAAGTAAAAAATTGAACTGTGAAAGCAATTTCTGATTTCTAACAAGATACGAACTATAAAATTTGCATGAAAAGAAGATGACTACCTGCTTACACAGAAACCAGAGAGATGATATATCCTGTCTTGAGAAATTTAACTCATATCGCCTTGCTAATGCAGAGGTATAATTTCAGTGAGGATTGGTTCTTTCAGCTTATCAACAGCAGGTCCATGGTGTCTCCTGAAGTCCTGCATTTATATATCCAGATGAAATATAAGCAAATGAAAACACAAACCTATTAAATCACAGCACAATGTCTTAAAACCCATGATCGCACTAAGAAAATAAGAAAGTTTAATGTATGACAAGCTGGAAATACACATGCTTGTGTTGGTGCACATGAGTTTTAACTAGTTCCAACATTATTACTCTTTTCGGGTTTATACGTTTGTCTTTCTTAAAATTTTACGGAAATTAAGATAAAAATTTTGATTTTGATGTATTTTATATTAAAATTTGAATTTTTTTTATAATATAGATGTTCAATATTTTTTAATATTCTAAAAGAAAAAAAGAAGAAAGAGAAAGAGACCAAGGGAATACTATAATATGATAGAAAAATATATATTTAATTCACTACAAGGTTGGCATGCAAGTCTTAGATTTATTTTGGTCTTAAAATGATGCTATTAATAAGTTAGGATCAAATTCATTAGTAATTGACTATTATATAAGTGAGGAATATAGTTTGGCCATTTTTCTAGTTGGGCCAAACATGGCCCATATAATCTTCCTGTGTTCCTTTTGAAGAAATGATCCATTTGTGACCCATTTTTCATTTCAAAACTTGGAAATGGTCTACTTTGTTGGGCAAATGCATCGACATGAGAAAATGTTTGAGGTCATCATATAGAAAAAACAACATCAAAGAGAAAAATTGAAAGCAAAAACAAGTGATGACTAACCTCAGCAACTTTAGCCTGCGATTCTGGTGTAAGGTGGTCTTCTAATGTTGTAATAACTGGGTAAGGAGAAGTAGCAAAAGCATACTCCTTTATGGACATCAAACACTTGATAAGTGACACAGGAGAAGTTAGGGTCTTACAATTTATTCATTGATGATGCTGTGAGAGAAATTTCAATTTACAACTACCGAAATCAAGTAAGCTGATTCTATAAAGATTGTACATAAACTACAATTGATTAATGGACAGTTTGGCACTGCACCTGAGTCCTTAAAAGCAGGTTTAATTTGCAAATGCAATAATGTCAAAAAGGTTCGAAATTTTTGGTTCAAACTAGTGTTTGCAATGTGCAGCTTTTCAAGCCATAGATGTTGCCAAACTAGGCCTTAGATTATGGATTCAACTCCCTTCCTTCCTTTCTTAAACAAGTCACAGCCTGTCATAGCATTGTTATCATAAGAGTAATGACATTTGCTGCACCACATCTGCCCCCATTATTCGATCACTATTTGGCATGGAAATTTCTGAATTTGGTAATCATTATTACCTTCCATGTAGAACAAGAACTTCATCTTTTGTGGAACGTGGCCATAGATCAAGTTCGATAACTCTGACACCTCTTTGCAAAGCGTTGATAATTGGGACCTCACTGCAATCACAGCTCAGTTGATTCCCAGTTAGATAGGAATTGTGGCCTGTATATATGAAATAATGTGACAATGGAGCAGTCATATCATGGTGTACCTGGAATAACATATCATCTGTCAAACCTGAAGCAGTAAAATTCACACTATAAACATTCTTTTGATATATCAGAAAAGAAAGAAAAGTTCAATAAGATCATCATCAAGCACAAAAACCATAAATGGAACATCAACAAGGCAACATAATAATCAAAAAATGATCCTATTTAATTAGCGATAAGATTGTATTCAAGCATGGACGTTTGTTCAAGGGGATAGAGAAGGGGAGAAATCAGAAATGTAACCTGAGTTTTAATGGGGCCATTGAGATCATCAAAGAAGAGAAAGTGAAAGAAATCATCAAGGTTAAGCGAGTGCCTAGCATATTGGTCACATGGTGTCTCCTGCTAACAACCTGTTGAATGATACGCTCTGCATCTTAATTCCAGGTTCCGGTCAACCTCACCCTGGTGCACCATCAGGAATCGTTTGAGCTGCTCCGCGGTCATGTGGAGGGCGGCGGCTGCTTCACCATCTTTGAACTCGGCAAAAGCCTTCTAGACATCAGCGGGAGGCTCCACCTCGTTGATCTTGAACTTCCTGTTGAAGAAGTTGAACATCTTGTAGTTGTAGCTGCCATTGTCAACGTTCTCGTTCATCTTCTCCTTCCCCATTATTAGTTTCTTAATTTGCTGCTTTCTCTTTCCCTCTTCTTCTTCTTCTTCTTTCCTGCTCTTCGGGTTTGGTTGCTTTGGATTCTTTTGGGATTCAACGGAGAGAGAGATTGAGAGTTTTTCAAGGTCCTTGAAATGTGGAGCTTTTGATGCTGGATCGTTGGAACTCAACGTTCTCTTCTTGTAGTAAACCAGGACAGACAGTATCCTAGTACCATGGTTTTATTTTATATATATATATATATATATAAAGATTCTAATTAATTAAAATTTGTTAAATTTCCTTTTCAAAAGCAAACAAATTTGTATCAATTTACAATTTTGCATGTCAAGAATTTTAACTCAAATTTCAACTTTTAATTTCTTAAAAAATAAGAAATCATCAAGTTGTGTGTATATATATAGTTGTTGGCATAAAGACCATATTTAATTATTTAAATACATATTTAATGTTTATTTTCTCAACAATAATTTAGTATATGACTACTACGTCTGAACAACATTATTTAATGTGATTTTATTTTAAAAAATAAAAAATAAAAAAGAATTCTAAGTTGATTGGATTTTTTCTTTTCAAGTTAGGTACTATCTAGGGTTTTATAGTAGGGAAACTCCTAGTTCTACTTAATAAAGGAGAAAAGAATAAAGTCTATCATGATAGGCATATAAATTCACTGTAAAATTATACTGGGATCTTGCTCTTTTATCGGTTGAATGATCTAATTGATCTGAAGCTTCTCCTCTCTTTGCATGTTTTCAATTGTATTAAATATATAAATTGGTCCCATACTGAAATTTTATTATATTTGTCAGCTTTATGGGCAACACATGCATAGGTTCCCTCCTGGGAGACAAATTTGATGATCAGATACAGGACTGTTCTTCCAATTCCAACTGCAACTTTCCTCAGATTCTTGTTTACCCTGATCTTGTTTTTCCCAGCAAGAAAGAAACCATAGGTGACAAGGCTTGTACCATCTTGGACCATGAAACTCCTAATGTTCATAAACTCTACACTTTTGGTCGTGAATTAGGTACGGGAAGTACTGGGACTACTTATTCGTGCACTGAGATTGCCACTGGCATTCGGTATGCATGTAAATCGATACCCAAAAGCAATCTGAAGTTCGATCAGCAGGTTGAGGATGTCAGGAGGGAGATTAGGGTACTGCAACATCTGTCTGGTCAGAAACATGTCGTGACAATCAAAGGTGCCTATGAGGATTCCTTGTGTATTCATATTGTCATGGAGCTTTGTTGTGGAGGTGAGTTGTATGACCTAATCAAGGAGAGGGCGTATTTTAGTGAGAGAGAGGCGGCTGAGCTGATAAAGATTGTTGTTGGGGTTGTGGAGACTTGCCATTCTCTTGGGGTTATGCACAGAGATTTGAAGCCTGAGAACTTTGTGTTGGTTAACAAGGATGATGTTTTTTCGCTTAAAGCCGTTGATTTTGGATTCTCTGTGTTCTTTAAACCAGGTAGTTAGGGAGTGAAAAACTTAGTTTTGCAACGTTTTGAATGAATTAGGGGCAGTTTAAGTAGCTGCAACCATGGATATTGCAGTATGTATGTATATATATATATATATTTAGGTCTAGAACCAATGTATCTAAAGCATATTAACATCATATTGTTATGAAACATGTTACAGCTTTCTCATGTCCTTGATATATAGTTGACAAGTAGCTGTCTGTTTATCAATTTTGACATTATAAATCTTTGTTTGAACGTCAAAAGACTTTGAAGTAGTCTTTTGGTGATCACGAGATGAATGATTTCTCATGTAAAGAGCAAAACATTAAAACTTTTGCATAATTATGTGTTGCTGTAAGTATAGGGTCTACTTCGTTGCTTGCATGACAAGCAATTTGCCTCATTAACTGATATTCACAGATAATAGGCTGATATTTTGTGGTTTTCTGTCACAGGTCAAGTTTTCAGTGATAGTGCAGGAAGCCTGTATTATGCAGCTCCAGAGATACTTCTTAATGAGAATTACGGGCCAGAAGCCGATATATGGTCTGCAGGGGTTATACTGTTCGTATTGCTGAGTGGTGGTATGCTGCCGTTTGAAGCAGGTACAGTGACAATGATTTGCTGCTGCTGTTATTCTGTTAAGATCATACCACAGCAAGAACAGTAACGAGTTTTTTCTTTGTTGACTACTAGGATTGCATTAAATTCTTTCTTTTTTTGTTTTCTTTATGCACTTTAGAAACAGAAAAGGATATGTTAGATATGGTGCTGGAAGGACAAGTATTGGATTTTGAATCAGAGCCATGGCCTCAAAGATCTGACAGTGCAAAAGACCTAGTCCGGAAGATGTTATGCTCTCAACCATCAGAACGCTTGACTGCTAAGGAAGTGCTAAGTACGCATTTTCTATCTCTGATTTTCATAGCTGATGTTAATCAATGATTGTGTTACTCTTTTTTGAAACTTCTGCAACTTTCATTCTCAAGATATTTCGGATCCAGATCAAAATGCTTTACGGTATCTTTTTGGTTTTTGATTTGTTTTAGGTCATCCTTGGATTTGCCATAATGGATTCCTGGATGAGGAACTGGATTCAGCTCTACTTCCTGATGAAGAAAAGTTTCCTGCTATGAAGCTACACCGGGACTGAAACTATGAAACACCCCAACTTGCCAAGTATCAGCAATGAAAAAGCAAGGACAGATATCAGATAACAATCGAAAAATCCAGATGAAAGCATACCTATGACTTGTAAGACGATGCAAACACCGGAGTTCATTCGGCTAGTTGATGAATCAGTTATAGGAACAGATAGAGTTGATTAGTCCCCTTCAACATTTAAAGTCAATTGAGAGTCACTGCAGCCTTGTAAAAAGAAGTTTTTGAAACCTTTAGGGCCCTTGAAAAGACAAGAAACATTCCTTTCTAATCTTAGGAACACCCGCTTTTGTTTGTGAAACTCCCAAGATGACAAAGAATAATTAGAACTAAAAGAAGAGCACCGTTATCATCGACAACTAAAGACTTTGTTAAGTCCTTCCAATGAACTCCTTAACTTTTTTACAAAGAAAACAACCAGATAAAAGCAACATCAGAACCCAGGATTTCCCAATCAGTGGAAGGAAAGTTTTCCCAAAACCTCCAAAATTGGCCGAGAAGAGAAAGTGCTGCCAACAGCTAAAGTATTTGGTTCTGATAATTAATTTTAAGAGCATTGACCTGTACGACCTTTTTTCCTTTTTCACGGTACATGGAACTGTACTACATTAAGTTATCCACTTCAAATGCTTTGCATGTTGTGATATTTGAGCGAGTGAAGGTAATACTATAAATATCTTGCCCATTAATTATCATCAGCCTTCACATTGAAGCCAGAGAGTTGATCCAAGGCCAGTAGTTCTGCCCTTGCTGCAGTATCAAACGTGATTCTGTCATCAGTTTCATGGGAAACACATGCATTAGATCTTTCAGGTCAGAATTTTATCAGGGCTACGATATGAAAAAGGAGAAACTTTCCAGTTCCAAGCTCAACAAGAACCCTGTCAAGATCAGTTACAACATTGACAGCCTGCAGGCTCATCATATTTTAGGCCATAAGACTCCTAATATTCATGACCTTTACATGTTCAGGCGGAAGCTAGGACAAGGACAATCCGGGGCTACTTTTGTTTGTACTGAGATTGCAACTGGGATTAAATATGCATGTAAATCTATACTGAAAGCAAATTTGATTTCCAAGGATGCTGCGGAGGATGTTAGAAGAGAGGTCCAGATAATGCAGCATTTGGCAGGTCAGAAAAACATTGTGGAGATCAAAGGTGCCTATGAGGATCCTTTGTATGTGCATATTGTAATGGAGCTTTGTTCTGGAGGTGACTTGTTTGATCGAATAAAAAAGAGGAGCCAATGTTACAGTGAAAGAGAGGCAGCTAAATTGATAAAGATCATTGTTGGGGTGATTGAGGCCTGCAATGCACTTGGGGTTATGCATAGAGATCTAAAGCCAGAGAATTTCGTGTCGGTAAACAAAGACGATGATTTCTCTCTCAAAGCCATTGATTTTGGATACTCTATCTTCTTTGAACCAGGTCAGGAATATACATATATTCTTAATTTAACAATGAATTAGTAACAAGAGAATCAAGTTCCTTTAACATTGTCTGTGGATTGGTGCTGCATGGCTGCTTTAGGCCAAGTGTTTACTGACAGGGTCGGAAGTCCATATTATGTGGCTCCTGAGGTAATCAACAAGCATTATGGACCAGAGGCAGATGTGTGGTCTGCAGGGGTTATACTCTACATATTGCTAAGTGGTGTGCCACCATTCTGGGCAGGTATTTGCTTATGAACCATGGTATGCTATGCTGCAACAATCACTCCACAAAAAATTACTGTTAAAAAGCATGAAAGTCATGGCAAAAAAACAAAGCTTTTTCTTTCTATTCTAAAATGTCTTCCAAATGCTGGAAATTCATTCTGCTTAACCTTTCAGAAACAACTCAAGCACAATTTGATGCAACATTGAAAGGGCACATTGACTTTGAATCAGAGCCATGGCCTAAAATATCTGACAGTGCAAAGGACTTAATCCGAAAAATGTTATGCCTTCGACCTTCAGAACGCTTGACTGCTGGAGCAGTGTTAAGTAAGTATGAACTTTCTATAGATTCTGCAGCTGAATATAAACAAATAATTTGAATTAATTTAGCTGCTTGGCAAATTGAGGACCTGGCATTCAGCTTAAAGTGAGTATGCTTTGCTGCTTTAAAGTGAACTGATGAAGCCCAAAATTTCATAGTATCTTTTCTTTTGCTATCTTTGTTTAGATCATCCTTGGATTTGCCAAAACGTAAAAACATGACCCTGAAGAATGCAGCAAGACATCACAGATAAAGCTCCAAGGTGGAGAGGGAGCTGAAGAGAGGAAGCCAAAAGTTTTCTTGGGCTCATAGAGCAAATCTTTTGAAGCTTTATGATCCTTGGCATTGCAAGAGCAAGACCCCATCTGTTTCTACTGTTTTCACTGCTTGATTTGCCTCTCATTCTCAAATGTACCAAATAATAAACCTGTAAACAAGATCCTTTGCCACAAGTTGGGGTTTGATTGAAAGATTGTCTGCTTAGATTTCTCTTGCCTGTAATTTTACCTTGATGCTGCTGATTTAGACCACAGTTTTTTTTTTTTTTTCTTTCTTGTACTTTGGTGCTACTCCTTGGTATGTCCCTTGTATTTGTTGTAGGCTGCAGCATAGTCTTTGCTCTAAAAGGGTTCCACTTTTATAATTTCTTTAAATAATTTTTTTAATCAAAGTTCGATATTTGCACGAAATATTTCAAGAATAAAATCTTAAATGCATCGAATCGATATGAAAAAGACATCTTTAAATTTTTTGAAAAGTAAATTAAGTCAATACAAAAATGAATAATTATCAGAAACAAACTTTTTCTTTGCAAAAATTTGTTTTTACGACTATGATATAAATTAATTTATTATTAGATATAGTGTTCATAGTACTTAATAAAAATATAGTACCTGCTACGATATCTTTATGGTTTTCGTTCAGACAAAGAAACATGGCATGACAAGCGAAGTTACCCAACAGCCAGTTTTCAACTGAACTTCCCGAGGAATGAAATCCAAGATTCCCTGCTAGAAGAATCAACTCACTGCAGAAGTCAAAAAGCCCCAATCTTTTTCCCCCATTGAAGCTGCTGAGAAACAGAAGCAGAGATGGCGACCAAAACAAGAGTGGTTTCGGTAGCTGTGTTGTGGATTCTAGTTCTTTTTGGAACCTTGGCTTTGATTCAGGTACCCTTTTTCCTCCTCTTTATTTCTTCTCCAAGAAAGAAAGTGCAAAAATGATTTCTTTTCCCTTTATTTTGCTGGTTTTTTCAGAATCGGTTAAGCGATGCTGGAATTTCGGAACCCAAGCTCAATCAGGTTTGCTAATTCATTCATGTAATTTGGTTTTTTTATCTTTTTCAATTCATTGGGTATATTTATTTGAATTGGATTTGGTCTTTTTTTTAATGTATTTTCAGGTAGTTGAGGATGATTCAGAAGAAGTTACACATAAAGTTTACTTTGATGTCCAGATCGATGGAAAATCTGCTGGTATGCTTTTGTTTTTGTTTTCTGTAAAAATGGGATTAGGGTTAAATAGCTGAATTATAGGTTAAATAGCTGAATTTTTCTAGCTCTTATTGCAAAGTTTCCATTTTTATTCCTTAATTAATTTTCCCACCATCTCTTTGTATGTAGTAGTAGGCTTTTTAGCTGTATTGCTGCATTAGTCTTTCTGCAGTAGACTCTTTATTGTCGAATTATAAATTTGGATTCTTGAAATGAAACATGCAATCATCAGTTAGAATGATAGGAGGATTAGTTGATGAAACAAAGCATTCATCTAACAACATAAAGATTTTCTTTTGCTGCAGTATGAGTTGAGTTAAATCTTTGTCCAAGCAGATTAGGACAAGTTAGTTGAAATTTTATATGGAAATGGTTAACTGATTGTATTCCTTTGCATGCGCGCTTTGATTAATAGTTATTCAAATTTACTTTCTATTTCCTTTTGATGTCTTTTTCCTTCTTTTTATTCTAAACCTTTTCAACTAGTAAGAAAATGTTCACATTATGCTTCTTCACAGTTATTTCTTGGAAGGTCCAATAGATACACTCACAGAATTATCATATGTTCATGGTTCTTTTCTTTCAGGTCGAATAGTCATGGGCCTGTTTGGGAAAACTGTTCCTAAAACTGCAGGTACATTGCTCAAGAACCTTTGCAGTCCTTTGATTTTCTTTTTCCTGAAAAGATAATGCACTTACTAATCATAATTTGTTTTTTTTTTATTTCTTTTTGCAGAGAACTTCCGAGCCCTTTGCACGGGTAGCCAAGTAACTTTTGCTCCCTTCATATGTTATAACTTTATGGCTTTGTATGTGCTGCTACTACAATTTCATAAAGTATGTGCTCCAAGTAACATGACTTAATTCTCACAAATATGAAGCACTCAGAATAATGTCTTGATAGGATACCTGTGGTTTAGTAAAGTATGGCGTAATGAAGGGATGATCTTTTCATCAGTTGCGGATATTTGATCATAAAAGCAACATATCTTTGAATAATTCAGCACTGTAAAGTTAATGCAAAAATACCTGTCTGATCCTGGCAGTCATTGGCAATGCTATATGGAATCTAGATGCATGGGATTATAAAATCAAGACATATGTAACATGTGGGATTCGAAAGTTTAGTTTGTGAAGGAACGTGATTGCCTTAATTAATTTAAAAGTTGATCTTTGCTTAAGTATTGATGCCTGACTTTTTCTTTGCTCTGATTAGTCATCTAGGAGAAACTTACTACTTATAACTGCCTACTTATATTCATCCCTTGTATCACAGGGGAGAAAGGAACTGGAAACAGTGGGAAGCATCTCCATTACAAAGGGAGCACCTTTCATAGAATTATTCCCAGCTTTATGATCCAGGGTGGTGATTTTACTCACGGCGATGGTCGTGGTGGAGAGTCAATCTATGGTGAAAAGTTTGCTGATGAGAATTTCAAACTAAAGCATGATGGACCTGGTAAGTTGTGATCCTTGTGTACCTTATAAATTTCCTTCATTGCTATCTTTCTGAAAGAGGTATTAGTAATTGGTCTTACATTGTACTTGAATGCTGCAAATGGCAAGGCCTGTAGTAAGTATGTTCTTTTACATTTCAAAATTTTCTTCATTGTTGAACAGGACTGCTTTCAATGGCCAATGCTGGGCCAGACACCAATGGATCACAATTCTTCATTACAACCGTAACAACCAGCTGGTATTTTATTTGGCTCCATACCACGTATTTAAGTTTATAGCATTGTGTGACTTTTTGTCTATTTTTCTTCCTTGTGAAAGATTCTGAAATGAGCAACATCAGTTTTCTTATCTTGTGACTGTTGTTTGTGTCAATCCTGTTTCCATTTTACTCATGAGCTTTTCGCAGTTCCATATTGTGGCTGTGAAATCATAAATTTGCATAAAGGCCAGTTCACATTGAGCATTGCCTTTTATTAAACCTGCATTTCTAAGGCGTCTTTTGAGATTTTCTCGAACTCACAACACATGCCATTGATTTCCTTGAAAGGTTGGATGGACGTCATGTTGTATTTGGCAAGGTGCTTGCTGGAATGGATGTTGTCTACAAGATTGAAGGCGAAGGAAGACAGAGTGGGGTGCCGAAAAGTAAAGTTGTCATTGTAGACAGTGGTGAGATGCCTATATAATAACACACGTTGTTTTCAAGCAAATGTAAAAACCTAAGATTCCCAGACTCCTATCTTGATTTGAAGATATTTCCTTCATATCTTTACTTTTGTGCTTTACTGTAATCGGTTGAATTTCCATGGGATCACTCTGTTTACAATATTCTTCCTGATAGAAACAATATGCTGATTCTTTATCTTCCTCCAACCCGAAAAGGCATGCCAAGTTGATGAAGTCACCTATTTGGTTTCCTCAGAACTACAAATACATTGTCATAGCCAACAAAATAAGATCACTGCAAACAGGTTTATACTGGATCGGAAGTCTTCAGTCTGACCACTTTTAGTTCACCACTGATTGCTTCTTTCTATGTGTTATGGAAGGAAACAGCGAAAAATGAATCAACCCCATTGCCATGGTGAACAACGGGAGTGATAGCTTGTTAGGATTTAGAAGAAACTTTCCATCAACAAATGATGAAAAGAGGTCAAAGTTTCATTACTAAGCATCACCTGCCATGCCATTTTGCTTCCTTAACGAATCATGTTAAGATTCCTATACTTGCTGGAAAAATGTTCTGGAAAAACTAGGCCTTTGTTCCAGGGTTCATAACACACTGAATCTTCATCTCCAACCAAACCATACAAGCTCATCTTACAAGATTCTACACATAACCCTATGAATCAGCAGGGATATCTTGTGAACTTAAATATAACAAGAGTCTAAATTCCCATGACCACCAAATTCACTTATACGTATATCTGCAAATGATAAATATTCCTATTTGAAGCATCAATTTTTGAAACCTTTTAACTCCAAATCCGCCACAGAAAATCAACTAAAATCACACGAATATTAGAAATCAACTCATAATAACAAAACAAAAAATAAATCCCCACATTATCTCAACAATGTTCTTGGAACACAAATCACAAACATGAAACAGGACACAAGCAATTATTCTTGGATAGACCAACAAGACACATTAAATACCTAAAAACCCTTCATTTTTTTTTTTTATTATAGAAAAGATAACTAAAGAACCACAGCAACAAAATAAAATCAGTAATGATAACTAGGGACATGATAAAAGTTCACACTTTTTGTGTTTTGCTCAATCAAAATTCAGCCTTTCCCACTTCTACTAGTCAATCCTGCCACCACCAGCACCATTCTTGTGGTCATCATTCCTGTTGTGGAACACGGTGGAGAAATTGGAAGACAAATCAGAGTAAAGCGACACGACCTTGGAGATGTTCCCGTTGATTTCTTGGATGAGTGCAACGTTTTTCACCATGTTGTCAGGAATCTTGGACTGGTGATTCTCGTTGACCTGCTGAATCAAGGCACGGTTCCTGTCCAAAACCGACTGGACCTGCTTGAAACTCTTGTCGAACGTTGCCCAAACTTCAGGGTCTCCTTCCACTTCCTCCAAATCTTGGTCCCGGTGGTGTTTCAGCTTCCTGTTGCTTGTCGGCTTGTTGGCCATGTCTTTCGATTCTTCTTTCTTCTTTCAATAGGAGGAATTGAGTTTGGTCATGTGCATGGAAAGAAGAGTACGGTGATCAGACCATTTTTGCTTGGTTTTGAGGTTTTGGTTATGAGTCTCTGCACAGAGAGAAAGGGGGGAGGGGAAGTTTGGGGTATAAATTATTGAAGGAGGCGGGGTCACCATGGGAAGAGGTGGAACTTGGAAGGAAGCTCCACTTAACGCGCGACCAAAGCGAGTGCCAAATTGTTTTACTTCTACGGAAAACGAGGTAAACTGCCATGTCTCTCACGTGCGTTAAATATCTTTGGGGAATTACCAATAAAAACCAATAAAAATGTTTTTTTAAAAGTAAATTTGATTCTTTTAGACTTTAAAAGCTTTTATATTTTAAACATTTTATTTGAAAAAAATGATTTAATTGTTATTTAATAAAAAAATTTCTAATAAATATCTTAATAATACTCGTTAAAATTACTATATTAAACATCATAAAATCATTATAATTATAAAAATTATTTTCTGTTTGATTTGATAAATATATAATCAATTTTTATTCGATTAGCAACATCAGCCTTTTCCTTTATCTTCCATTAAAAATTTGAATACCTTTAATCATACAAATATTCAATTTTTTAATATAAAATAAAAAAATCATAAAAAATAAATTTATATATTAATGCAAAAAAAACGAGAACTTTATTTCAGTACATGTAAAAAATAAACGAAAAAAAAAGTCAAATGGACTAAATATTTTAAAAATAAGTTTAGATTATTTTATTTATTTTATTTTATTTTTTAATGATAAAAATCTGATTATTTATGTATAATTTATAATAATAATAATAAACTTTCTTAAAATGCAACGCGAAAAAGTCAAAGAAGATCTTTAGGTCCCAAAAGTGTTGGCAGATGAACCCACGCGCCATGGTGTGAGAGTGGTAATAAAGGCAAACAAGAAATATCTTACGCTGTACTCCAATCGAAAGGGGCAAAAAAGGGAAAAAGTTCTTTTATTTTTTCTTGGGCAGAAAATATCTTCCCAAAAAATAAATATCGGGGGGGAAAAAGTGCACTTTCTTTTTAGCTTTATTCTTCTAGGCTGTACACGTCAACGGCGGGTCCCTCTTTCTCTTTTTATTAATTATTTTTATTTCATAGTACTTTTTCTAAATAAGACGAGGAAAAGAAAAATTTGTTTTGTCTATTTCAATATAATTCTGTCCCATCATTTTTAGATGAAATCACGTGTCACAGTCTCAACCATATCAAGGCAAATGTTAAATTATTTTTCTTTTTTTATAAAAAATAATTGAAAAAGATAAAAAAATTTGAGGATAATGTAAGGAAAAAAATGAGTGAAGAGATATAATTTGGAAAAATTTTGAATATATAAATAGAATAAGAACCAATCACAGATATTGACAAATTTTTATATAAAAAAATTGTTTTCTTTTTAAGAAATTGATTATAAATGTGATTTAAATATTTCATTTATGCATTTATGTATGTGTAAACACTAAATAAATATATGGTTATAAATAGAAATATAATTTTATTGAGCAAACAGACACTGTGTAATTGGCCTTTTATATTGGGCCAGGTTGGGCTTTTGAAAACTATCTGGCTTGATATGAGGCAGCCCATGGAACCCAGCAGGCAAAAGCCCATGACTAAACATTCGATAATTTGAGAAATTTTTGAACGTATAAATAATAATAATAAAAAAAAATAAAATTACCAAGGCAACTCAATTTAAATTCAACCTCTAAATTATATTAATAACAATAAAAACATTCTTATAAGTCGAGCTGATAGGGTCTCATTTAAATTTTCAATCTCATTCACATAAAATTACTATGATCTCTCATTTTCGTAAGAACTTATAAACGATCATAATTGAATGTTGTTCGATTTTTTTACCAAACCTCTGATCTTGGATTAATATCACAAGATTTGACCTTTCGAATTGTAATTAGTGTTAAACCGAATAACAACAAATATATAACTATGACGAGAATAGTAAGTCTATTCTTTTTCTCCTGCTCCTTCACTGGCTCATCATCTTCCAACTCATGGTAATGGTCTTCCCGCTCTTCATCGTCCTTATTCTCCCACTCATCGTGATTTTCCAGATCCCTTTCAGGGTTACAAGTCTTGTAAAATTTATTCATGATTATGAGCTGTAAAAGAATATAAATAAACATATATATATATATTTCATAAAAAAAATCAAAGAACATCAACAAAAAAAAAAAAAAAAACTTACAGAGAGTGGAAGAGAACAGTTGAGAGCTAATAGAAAGTATATCTGGAACCTTTAACCTCTCAAAAAATAAACCTAAACAAGTTTAATTTATAGGCTTAGTACTAAATATTAGTTCTATCTCTTAAAAGAGTTTAAATTTTAGTAAATGTTGTCCACATATTATAGTGAGTTTATTTTTTTTATCGAGATTTTTTTTATTAAAATTTTAAATATATTTATTATTGTTTTAAACAAATATTAATGTAAAAATAATAAAAATAGTATAGGAATATCTCTAAAGTAAAAGACTGAATCCATGAAGGTGAAATCAAAATTATCCAAAATGAAAAATTCTTGCTTATTTTGATGGAAAAATAAAATCTTGTTGATAATAATCTCTATATTATGTACTTCAATTGGGATAGAAAGAAATTATGAATTCAAACGGTAACGTTTTTCAATCGTTTTCTTTTAAAAAATTGATTATAAATATAATTATATTATATAATTTAAATATTTCATTTATGCAATTTATATGTGTGTAAATATTAAATAAATATAATTTTATTGAGCAACATACAGTGTGTAATTTGCTTTTTAATATTGGGCCAGGTTGGGCTTTTGAAAACTATCGGGCTTGGATGAGAAGCCCATGAGATCCAGCGGGCAAAAGCCCATTACCATTCCCGCCTTTCCATTTAATTTTCCCTCCCAAATAACGATCCCCAAATTCACCATTGACAAGTTCTTCCTCCTCTTTTGGTTTTCAGAACCGAAAGAGAAACTGAGAGATAAATTAAGAACAAAAATGGCAAATTACTATAACATTGATGATATTCTTACTGAGGAAGAGGTGATGAATGTCTTTTTCTCTTGATCTTCCTTGCTTTTTCATTCTTGAATTCCTTATTTTGATGATTTTTCTTTTTTTTCTTTAAGTTTGTTCCAGTTGTATTTCATAAAGCAGCAAACGGAGTGATAATCGATCCGAGCTCTGAAACAAACTCTGTAATTTTTCTTTCGAAGTTATTGAATTTTTAGTTCGAATCGACGCTTAATTGATCAAATTTTCAAAGGTTTTTTTTTTGTTGTTTTTTTGGTTTTTTTCCTGTTTGGTTATCAGGTTGAACAAGGTGCAAAGGTGGAGCTACCTTTATGGCTGGCTCAGGAATTATACTTAAGGCAAGCTGTATCGATAAGCGTTCCCGCCTGTTTTAACCAAAAGTAATTTACTTTTTAATTTTGTTCTCGAGATATAGTATTAGGCAATTAATTTGTGTTTAATGTGTGGGAGTTCCTTTCCAAAATTGAATCGAATTTGTGTTTCTCGTGTTGAATTTTCATTTGCTATGTGTTCGGGATTATCTCTCAATAAAGGGTACTGAGTATTTTCTTTGACATTATTTTTTTGTCTTGCTCATGTAAACAAATTTTAGTTAACTGTTCAACCTGAAAAAACTGGAAATGTTGGATGATTAATGATGAATAATAGCATCTAGGATTTTTGTTCCAAAGCTCTATTTTGCAAGCTGTCGTAGTTCTGTCAGATGTGCAATTTTTGCCTCCATTGTTTGCCTTTCCATAAGCTATGTGTGGTTTTTGAATTGGGTGTTCCTTTATTGAGCAGAATGGTTATTACTCTTTACATAACTGTCCTATTTGCAGTGCAAGCATGGTGATTGACTTACGCATTTGGTTGTTCGGCATCTAGTTTTAAAGACTAAATAATTTATTTGTTTTTCTACTTCTCTTTGTGTGGCTGCTGGTGCTTTTTCATACCAGAACAAGGCTGGAAATCCAAGCTGATGCAGCATGTGTGGATCTTAAATCTCGGTCTCCATTTTTCTATGAATTTGGATGCAAGATAGCGCCGCTGTGAGTCTCTCCTCTGAGCCTTTTAGTTCATAGTACATGTTGTTTGGTTCATTCCAAAGAAAAGAAATTTTAAGTTCACATCAGAAGAGTCACTTAACTTCTTTCTTCTATGCTTATGTGAGTTTGAAAGCAATGGTGAGTGTTTTTTTTTTTTTTGGCACAAATTTGGCATTGTCATAATCTAGCCTTCTGCAAATTTGCAAGTGCAAAAAATATGTGCCTTGGGGATATCAAGGTTCTCTGAGATTGCATGCACACTCAATCATTTGGTTTTATTGCCACAGTTTATCATATTCTCCAACCAAAGTGGATCTGGACCATAGTTGAATAGCTGTAATCTTTGTACTCATGTTATCATTCTGGTTCCATAGTTTCTACATGCTTTCTGACCTTAATAGTTGCTTCAGTTTCCTATCAAGTTTCTTGATTTTTCAGATCTCTAATTGAAGTTGTTTAATAGATTACTTTAAAATAATGATAGGTAAGTTTGCTCCTCATTTTGAGTTCAGAAGTTTGTGTTTTGTGGCTTATCTCTATTTGTTGGAACAACTTGATGGTTATTATGAGTCACTGCTTCAAATGGGTTCTAAAACTAAATTGTGAACATTAGATGCTCGCTGTTGATTGTGATTAAGAAACTGTAAGCGTAAACCTTACTGAATTTGAGGTAGTTAGGCTAGTAGTCGGTTGCTTCTTGATATTTAATCTGCTACCAGATAGTTTTGTTAATTATCGTTGTGCTAAAATTTAGCATGTTAATAACCATGTATTGCATATGGAAAGTAAAATGGAATCTCACTAACGTTTACTTGAACGGGACAGGGTTGGTGATAAAACCGTTGAAGTCTTGCTCTTATCTGCATTTAAGATCAGGTACAAAGAGATCTTGACCAAGGCATACACTGCTGCATACACAGCAGCTTCCAAGTTCTTGACACTTTTAACAAAAGAAGAAACCAATTGTGAGTCATTTTCTTGTTTATTCTATACTTGTATGCCTTTTACATGTATAAATATTGGTGTTATTTTATTGTACGTTGTAGTGTATGAGGCAGCTCAGTCTTCAATGGCAGCCTTTAAGAAGTGGCGGATGGGTGGCCCCAGGCTTCAAAGAGCTTCAGTTCTTGGAAGGAAGAGGAAGCCAATTGAGTAGATGCCATTTTAACCTGAAGATGCCTCTCTCATAGTCACTTGCACAATGACATTTGTTAGTTAATTATGAGTCTCCCAATGTTTCAGTAACTTAACCTGAGGCTCAGAACTGGAAATTGATTTGTTTTACCATAGACAAAGACCTAGACATGTTACTTTTCTATTGGGTTCTGCTGTTCAGTGTTGTTTGGATTCTTGTTCTGATTTGATGTTCCGGTAACACAAATAACATCTGTAGCACGAATTTTCAATTCAACATTGTGTGACATACATTAATTACATTTGCTCTATTTCTAAAACATTATGATGTATTTGTTCTGCCAAATGAGACTTTTGTTTTTTAAGCCAAATGCTTCTATGTTCGCGTTAGTATAATTGTGTCTTTGTTTATTGTTTGCGACGGCTGCATTGATTTATGATTCGACGTTGAGCCAAGCTATGATCAGCAGATATTGTAAAGCTTTTTCTGTGACCTTTCTTTTCAACTGCAACGTATTATTTTCTTGAATGTTTTGATACTAAATTGATTTGCTTTTTTGAAATCAATGTTTATAGATATCGCTTATGTAAATTATTATGCAATATGGGAATTTTCTCTTTTGTGAACATACATGTTTACTTAATGTCTGTATTTTATGCATTCTAAGCTTGATTAATTATCTCTTTTTTATCATGTTCAAATTACCTTCAATTCTAAACCCTAGACCCTATAAGATAAGATGAATTGAAATTTTAATTGTCATCTATAATAGAATAAGGACAAAAGCAACTATATATTGAGTGTTTGATGTTGAGTCATTTGAAAAGTAGATCATGTTATCATGTGATCGAGTCTTTAGAATTTTTTATGTTATTTATTCATGATAGAAAATTGCTAGTTTCAATCGACAATGGTGATCTTAACTAAAGCAAAAGAACAAAATGGCCTAACTTTTTGTTTTTTGATTGTCCCATGGCATTGATAGTCCTAATTGATGAAAGGTTATAGCTGACTGATTACCTAACTACTTATCAAACTTTTCATACATATTTTCAAATATTATATTTTGATTATTAATATGACTAAAGGTGTGTTTTTGATCACCTAGTCTTATTTATTATAAAAAGTTTTTGTTCATTGTTTATTATGTATTATTTATTTGTTTCGATGATTTTTTTGTTATAATTGAACTTTGAAAAAGGACTTGTTTGGCAAAGTAGAAAATATTTGCTTCATCATTTAATTTCTTTAAATTTTTTAAACTGAAGTTTGATAAGTATTGGTTGGTTTAATTTAACCAATTAGTATTGATTGAAAAGATTACATGTTCATGATTACATGTCAATATGTTATGGTTTAATTGAACCCATCTGACTATTTGGTATTTAATATTTGTATAACTATTTATGTCTCCTCTATAGAATAAACAAAAAATTTATTATTTATGAAATATTATAAATATTTAAATAAAAAATTAGAAAAAATCTAATAAATGATATTTTATTGTTTATGACAAATTTTATTATTAATTCATATTATAAATATTTAAAATAAAATAATGACTATACAAAATAGAATAAATTAAGTTTTATTATTTATGAACTATTAATTCATATTATAAATATTTAAAGTAAAATAAAAATTATAGAAAATAGAATAAATTAAAATTTATTATTTTTGAAATATTAATTCATATTATAAATATTTAAAGTAAAACAATAATTATAGAAAATATAATAAATGAAAATTTATTATTTATGAATATTAATTCATATATAAAATGAATATCAATTCATATTATAAATATTTAAAACAAAATAAAAACTGTAGAAAATATAATAAATGACAATTTATTATTTATGATAAATATTTTTGGTAATTTTTATAATTAATTCATAATATAAATATTTAAAATGAAATAATGATAGTACAAAATAGAAAAAAATTAAGTTTTATTATTTATGAAAAATTAATTCATATTATAAAAATGTTTAAAATAAAACAAAAATTAGAAAAAATCTAATAAATGAAATTTTATTATTTCATCTTTATGATAAATATTTAAGATAAATTTTATTATTAATTTTTAATTTTTTTTACAATTGAACCTTTAAAAATGTCCTGTTTAAAAAAGAGGAAAATATATGTTTCATCATTTAATATATTTAAATTTGTTTATTGAACTTCAGTAAGTATTTGTTGTAGCTGAACTAGTGAACTTGCTGAGGCATCTTACTGCATTGCATGGTCCATTGTAAGAACCTTACTGCCATTGTAGAGCAGGACTCTTGGCACCTTATCTTTTTCATGCTTATGTATAAGGTAATCATCTTCTAACCAGCATATATATATATATATATATATATATATATATATATATATATATATATATATATATATATTGTATTATGTCATTAATCCATTTATGACAATTTGCTTTTAAAAAAAATATAAATTTGACAATTACCCATTTTCTTTTTGAACCATTTAAGTCACCCAATTTTCAATCTAATATTTAGATCAGATATATCTCAACTATACTTTGACTCCAACACAAATAATCCAAATTAGTTGCTTACCTTAAAATCAAATATTTTAATATTCTTCCTGGCTAAAATTTCCTTTCGAAGGTTCTACATGACTAATGATTCATGATTCATTAATGTCCTATATTTTTTCTTTTTTTCTTTTTCACTTTCTTTCCTCTTTTTCTTAATTATTATTGATACGTACATATATATATAAAATGCTTGTCCATTATCCAGATTTTTCTTAGGTAATTGAATGTTTTAATTAGTCAAAGGCAATTTTGCCACTACATTATTAGCATTATTATCATTTTGGCCATAACCCATTTTTATGCTTTTGATCATACATTGCCAAACGATAATGAAAATTTTCCTCGTGGAAAATTAAGAAGGAATCTCCTCTGGCCCAGTAATTATTGCGCAATGGTGGGCCTTCAGTACTTCACATCACTTTCTTTTAGATTGAAAATTGGCTTTTTTATTTTTTTACATCGCGTGCCAAAAGTCGCGTTTTACAATGGCTCAAGGGGTTGCTTGCAAAGATACGATATGCATTTTAGGGTCGCGGTCAACCGGAGGAATACTATTTTAATGTAACAATTGATATCTGGTATGGGTAGGTAGGCACCCTGTCCGTTTCAAGAATTAAATTCATTAGAATCCACTATATTGGAGCTGAGAAAAAAAAAAAAGTCCAATATTGGTTGGCATGCATGATTCGATATACAGTACTTAGTTTGACTAGGTATATAGGTTACCTTGTCACCTTATAATTTCCTTTAAAAACCAATCTGTGGAAGTGTCCCAGCATAACTCACCAAAACAAAAAGGAAAAAGTATGTCTCCTGCCGGAAGTCCTCCCTTAAGGTTGGCATCTCTCCCTTGTTTGTATTGTTTATTAATGCATGTTTCTTAGACCGAAGATAATGCCTTCCCCCCCCTCTTGTTGCAGCAACAGCAGTAGCTCGGACAACTATATGTTTGCTATTTGCGTCTTTCTGGTAACTGTATTCCTGGCTCTCGTCTTTCTGGTGGGGCATGATGCATGCGGAAAGCTCCATGCTATTTCATCTGTCTCCAATTTTTTAAACCAACTGCTTGGTCGCGGTGGTCACCATAATCAAGAAAGATTTCGTTGTCTTACTTCAAGGTTAGTAGCACTAACACCTCTTCTTCTTCTTCTTCTTCTTTTCTTTTGCTGTTGAATTTACAAAACCTATACTTTACAATAAGATTTTACTTTACATGCATGATATCTGAAAAATCTTCTAAATTATTCAAAAAAAATTTAAATAAATCCTTATATTTTTATTACATTCAAATCTTCATATTTTTATTTTAAATTAAATAAATTATTATATTTTTATTTTTAATCAAATAAACTCTTGTAACTAATGATTCATTTAATCAAAATGTCATTTATTATTTAATATTACGTGATCATAATATAAAATGTTAATTTATTATAATTAATAATGATATTTTGGTTTAGAGACGTTTGAGGGGCCAACAAAAGTTTTGTTAGACAAAGAATTGAAACGTTGTAATGGATATTTGGATATTTCGGTTGAAAAATTCAACTACATAAATTATTCCAAAGGCATCCCACTTGGAAAATATTATTTTTTCCTTTCCCCTAAGATTGATCACACAAAGCAATGAAGCATCATCATTTTATACAACTATTTTTCAATTATTTTTCTTTTTAAATCAACAAAGCATATTTATTTATTTTTATTGAACTATTTTATAACGATCATTTTGACCTATAATTATTTTTATTAAAATACTAAAATCGTTAATATATATATATATATAATACAAAAAATTAAGATCAATTAAAGAAAACATTAATTTAAAATAGAAAACAAAATTTTCATATATGAAAATCTCTCTTCTTTTTAAATTTTTAATTTATGATTTATTCACTTAACAAACTAATTAATATAAGAATATAATGAGAAATAAATAAGTAATTAAAAAGTATTATATAATATTTTTAATATATTGCAAAAATATTTTAAATATGTTGCATAATTTATGAATATTGATATTTTAAATTATTTTCTGATTATCAAATAGAACCTTAAAATGCATCTACTTTCAAAAAAACCCATTTTGCTATCTCTTTCTACCTGTAAGCTTTTATACTGATTTGATCTTTTAGTGAATGTTTTCTTGAACCAAAATACTGCCTTTTCGCCTTATTGCAGCAACAGTAGCACGGCCAGCAACCCTAAGCATGCCATTTTTGGCTTCCTAATAGCTGTATTGCTCGCTCTGTTGCCACTGAAGTTCGGTTCCATGAATCCTCCTGTACCTCCGTTTGAGACCTACAGTGCGATCCTGTCCACATTTCTCATCATTACGGTTTTATACGCTGTAGCTTGGGCAATCGAAACTAAACTTGGAACCAACAACAATTCATATCGACTTCTCATGAGCAACATCAGTTTCTTATTGGGAGGTCTTGCCACAGTTCTACTTGTATTGATCCTTGTCCCGGGTCTTGGGTATTTTGCTCTTGTCATTTGGACCCTCTTTCTTGTCAAGTTCATATATGAAGCATGCCAAAAGCTCCATCAGCTGTACGGGGCAATTTCACTTGCTTCTAATTTATGGAATGAACTGCGGGGTCGTGGTCGCGGTGGCCATGGCGGTGATTATCAGAATGAAGGAAGAATTATGCTACCTGTTTAGAGTAACGTGTGTTTATAGATACTTTTTAAGCTTAATTAAGTTTCTTTATTTTAATAAATGTGACATATGTAATTAAGTTTTTATCTCTTTGTACAATTTTACTAAAATAATAAGTTAATAACAATTCGTTGTGCATTCGTTCTCTTCTTCTTCGTGATAAAAGAGGCTACCTTACTAATTAAAGTGACTCTAATGTGGTTAATGGGCAATAGTTCACCTTTTATTATGCAATCTAATAGTACATGTACCAAAATTAAATACATTTTACTTTCTCTTAACGTACTTCTGTTTTTTTTGTAATTCTTCACACACATATATATACAAAGAACTGCACTTGAGTATTTAGTTTAGCGGTTGGTGCATAATCCCCCTGTCTTAAGAGTAAAGTTTCAATATCCTTTCTCAATTAAAAATATATATATATATACAAAGAATTGTAATATTTTTTTAATCAAATTGTCAAAGATAAACGCGTATAGAGATAAACATAAGATTTAAACTCATATAATCAACTTCCTATCCCTATATGTCAAAGATTCCACTGCCTTATGTAACTTTTATACTATATAATAATAATTATATATAATTATTTGATTAAAGAATATGGAAGACAAATCCTATATTCTCTATTTAATTCGTAAGGGAAGCTTCCGATTGATTAATAAAGCATTCCTCCCTAGAAAAGTCAGTCCAATTAATCTTGTTTCTATGTCTATCAACGGTTTTCTTACGCTATTGATTAAAATAATATTCCTCCGGTACAAAAAGTCAGTCTAAATGCCTCTCCCTGTTTCCACTAACCTCTTTTTTCTAATTATTGAAAGGAAATCTTATTCAATAAGAATGAATAAACAACATAGATAATATTCATTTAAAATATTATTAACACAGGTTCATACGCCAATATTTTTTAATAGAATGGGCCATTCAAGTCTGAAGAGGCAGGTAGGCACCAATTTTATATATGTATGTTTCGAGAACAAGACACATAAATGAAGGGAAGAAGATTTGGATTGACTTGGTAAAAATTGTATGAAAGATAGATAAACAAACAACTATTTTCCGTCTACTTTCTTTCCTTTCTTCCTCTTTTTCTCCCACCGAACACACAGTGGAAACTTAGCCTGAAAGTATCAGGGTCTCGACCAATAACCTTGCTTAAATATGTTAAAAAGGAAATTAAGATGTAGAGATAATTAGAAAGCTGGAAGTCGATGTAACTGGTGGGAAGAAGTCTCGTTATTCTGATTAGACAACGCCCTCCTCCATTGAAGGACTGGGAGGAGAAATTAAGATTCGCAATAAAGATGGAATACTTATCAAAATAAATAAATAAAGAAGGCATAAGTTGAGTCTGCTGTTAATATTCTTAACATCTCTGTTATTTCCCGTAGGTTTGTCAAATCAAATTTGCACTAATCTTTTGGGTCGAAATTAGCACTAAATTTTAACAAACGGGCACTTCCATACCAGGAAATTTGATTATCATACATCTGAGATTGCTGAAAGGTACTATTCAAGCAATTCATGGAAAAGAGCAAAGAACAGATGATGGGTTGCTAATACACAAACATACATACATGCACTTTAAATACTAAGTATTCTTTTTCGACTCTTCTTCTTTTGCTTCTGCTTCTGCTGCTGCTGCTGCTTCTGTTCCTTCCTCGAAATTAACCCGTCGTTGATCTAACGGCGGAGCGACCCAGCACTTCTTGCCAAATAACTTGATGCATCTCTGCACTTGGATTCTATAGAAACCATTTTCTTTAGTATCCTTGTAGAACTCGACTCTATCACCTTCGCAAAGGTGGCCACACCTAACAAATTGACGCCAACCTCCGCTGAAGATTGGTTTCGGGTGGCCATTCTTGCGAGTGGATAAAGCAAAGGACCATATACTTCCATTTTGATCCTCAACCCGAAGTTGCGCGCTATTGCTACCATGAAATTCGAAATCCTTCAAACACGTAAAAGGAATCGACAGCCTTTTCTGGACGTCAGTCTCCGTTAGAGTTTTTGCGAACAACATCTCCATATCGCTTCTCAAAACTCGAGTGAAAGCTCCGACTTGAAGAGTTTTTTTTGGTCTTTTTAATAATATAGGAGAAAAATAATACTGGGTCCCACTACTGTTCCAAGGAAGACTTTTTCAATATATTACGACACCCACTATTTTAATAAAAATAATTTTTTCAATACCGACACAAATCAACTTTGACATTTTTTGTTAATAATAAAATATTTCTGACGCCATAAACGCAAAATTTGAATAACTGTGTGATTAATTAGGTAAATTCAAGCAATGAGAAAGAAACTGTGCAGTCTATCTATCTGTCTACCCAAGTTCACAAGCCCATTTGATGATTAAGTGGAAAAGCCCAACCTAGCCCAATGTAAAAATAAATTACACATTGCCATGTTGCTCAAAAAAAATTATATTTTCTATGTATAGCCATATATTTATTCAGTATTTACACGTATATAGATGCATAAATGAAATATTTAAATGATTCAACGACAACATCATCTTATGGTGTAATTTAATATTAATATAATTATGACATGTTCTTTTGACGTTTGAAGTTATAGCATATGGGCTTGGATAGGCAGCTCATAGGTTTTCAGATTTCGTAATTAGGATGTTAAATTACTAATTTTGTTGTAAAAATTAAAAAAAATAACACATAATTTCTCATATCTAATAAAAAAAAATCAACTATGACATTCTTTTGCCTTGTTGATTTAGCGAGTTTTGCTGGAACAAAGTGGGGGGAGTTCTACGGGCCTCTTTTAAAGGTAAATTCTCACCCAGCTTATATTTTCTTACCCTACAAGCAAATAATTGAAATATTGTATTCAAGTTTTGTGTAGTATGTACCCAGTCAACCAAAATACTATCCACTCCAGTCATTCCAACCCCAATGTATTAGACTCCAATGAATTAAATTCTTTTCATTCTTGAAACATACGGCTGCCTATCCATACCATCTTTCAAACATTGCATTAAAAAATATTTCCTTCCGTAGAATGCAACCCTACAAGGATTGTAAACACGCGGTTCTTGGCACCTTTTTTTCAACCATCGTCGCGTTCAAAATATTTCCTCCCGTCGAATGTCAAAGTAATCAAGCCCACCATTCTGCATTACTGGGGCTAGTGAAAACTGTCTACTAAGGTAAGGTAGGCGAGCTAACCAAATGAAGGAGACTCCTACTTTTCTCGTTTCACAATGTATCAAAAGCATAAAAATTGGGTTATAGCCAACGCACAAAACAAAAAAAAAGAAATGGTAAAATTATCTTTGATTAATTAAAACATGCAGGAGCTGTATATATGTTATAATTCAATGGCTGGAGAAGGAGCAAATATATTGTTTCATCAATTACAGGACAAGCATTAATTATATATGTATATCTCAGTAATAATTAAGAAAGAAAGTAAAGCAAGTCAGGAAGGGAACAAAGAAAGCATTATATATGCATGACTTGCTTTAAATCAGAACTCTTTGATGAAATCATAGGCTTAGCACAAAATACGCAAAAAAAAAATGTCAAAAGTTATCTGGTTTGGGTTTGAAGTCTAAAAGGGCATGTGGTGGCTTGATGCTTTTTCAAAGGACGGAAATATTTTTTTAACCAAATGGCCTACGGGAAATGTAGGTAGCTGGACACGAAATTTAGAGGGATCCTTCCCAACGGAGGAAATATTTTTTTAATCAAGTGGACAAAGAAAAATGCGGATAGAGGCAAAAACACGAGATTTAGACTGGCTTAATCTTCCTAAGGGGGAAATATTTTACAATCAAATGACTAAGAAAAAATGTAAGATAGACTGACGCAAATTTGGACCGACTTTTTTCTAAGGGAGGAAATAGTTTTATAATCAGAAGGCGTAAGAAAATGTAGATGGATCATATAAAGACAAGATTTAAAGTGACTTTTTTCTACGGAGGAAATATTTTTTAATCAAGTGGAAGCTTCCTTGAAATTATCTAAAGAAATGTAGGAGTAATGTCATTTGTTATCCACGAGGGAAATATTGTTTAATCATATATTTATTGTGGTATAAAAATTACTTTATGTACAAATACAGCCACTAAACAAAAACAAAGCTTCAGCTGTTGGCTATCCATGCATAATAGGTGTCGTAACGTGCGGGTTCGGAAACTCAACCGTCAGACGTGATGAAAACTCTAAAAATTTAAGAGTCGTCACCAATCTTTTTTTACTAAGTGCGATTGGTTATCTATTAATTCGATTCTAATCGATAAGACCTTAAATTAATTTTAAGTTCGCCAAAGAGAACTTTAAACTGGTCTACGATTTTCTAGATCTAGGCTCGGGAGTACGGTTACGTTCGATGAAAGATTAGTACCCCGGACGCCCGTTTTATGAACGGGTTTATATTATGCTATTAGGCTTTAATTTTTAATTTTACTATATTTTTTTTGTTATTATTCTCTTATTTTATCTCTTATTTAACCTAAAATGAAATGCAAATGTGATGGTAGATGAAATGCATGGCGTGAGATAAAAATATGTCAGACGAATAACCTTTTATGAGGATATTCTCCCGGATCTGCCCATCATACTGGTGGGATTTGGGGTATTCTCTTACTTAGGGAATTATCCGATAAATTCGTCTTCGTAAATTTAACGAATAATTCTCATCGTCAGGGTCACCGTGCATTTTTCTTTAAAAATAATATTTTCGTGCATAATGAACCTAATCTTGCATAATTTATGAATATTGATATTTTAAATTATTTTCTGATTATCAAATAGAACCTTAAAATACATCTAATTTCAAATAAACTCATTTTGCTATCTCTTTCTACCTGTAAGCTTTTATACTGATTTGATCTTTTAATGAATGTTTTCTTGAACCAAAATACTGCCTTTTTCGCCTTATTGCAGCAACAGTAGCACAGCAAGCAACCCTAAGCATGCCATTTTTGGCTTCCTAATAGCTGTATTGCTCGCTCTGTTGCCACTGAAGTTCGGTTCCATGAATCCTTCTGCAGCTCCATTTGAGACCTACAGTGCGATCCTGTCGACATTTCTCATCATTATGGTTTTATACGCTGTAGCTTGGGCAATCGAAACTAAACTTGGAACCAACAATAGTTCATATCGACTTCTCATGAGCAACATCAGTTTCTTATTGGGAGGTCTTGCCACAGTTCTACTTGTATTGATCCTTGTCCCGGGTGTTGGGTATTTTGCTCTTGTCATTTGGACCCTCTTTCTTGTCAAGTTCATATATGAAGCATGCCAAAAGCTCCATCAGCTGTACGGGGCAATTTCACTTGCTTCTAATTTATGGAATGAACTGCGGGGTCGTGGTCGCGGTGGCCATGGCGGTGATTATCAGAATGAAGGAAGAATTATGCTACCTGTTTAGAGCAACGTGTGTTTATAGATACTTTTTAAGCTTAACTAAGTTTTTTTATTTTAATAAATGTGACATATGTAATTAAGTTTTTATCTCTTTGTACAATTTTACTAAAATAATAAGTTAATAACAATTCGTTGTGCATTCGTTCTCTTCTTCTTCGTGATAAAAGAGGCTACCTTACTAATTAAAGTGACTCTAATGTGGTTAATGGGCAATAGTTCACCTTTTATTATGTAATCTAATAGTACATGTACCAAAATTAAATACATTTTACTTCTCTTAACGTACTTCTGTTTTTTTTGTAATTCTTCACACATATATATATACAAAGAATTGCACTTGAGTATTTTGTTCAGTGATTGATGCATAATCCCTCTGTTTTAAGAGTAAAGTTTCAATATCTTTTCTCAATTAAAAATATATATATATATAAAGAATTGTAATATTTTTTTAATCAAATTGTCAAAGATAAACGCGTATAGAGATAAACATAAGATTTAAACTCATATAATCAACTTCTTATCCCTATATGTCAAAGATTTCACCGCCTCATGTAACTTTCATACTATATAATAATAATAATAATATATAATTATCTGATTAAAGAATATGGAAGGCAAATCCTATATTCTCTATTTAATTCGTAAGGGAAGCTTCGAATTGATTAATAAAGTATTCCTCCCTAGAAAAGTCAGTCCAATTAATCTTGTTTCTATGTCTATCAACGGTTTTCTTAGGCCATTGATTAAAATAATATTCCTCCGGTACAAAAAGTCAGTCTAAATGCCTCTCCCTGTTTCCACTAACCTCTTTTTTCTTATTATTGAAAGGAAATCTTATTCAATAAGAATGAATAAACAACATAGATAACGATAATATTCATTTAAAATATTATTAACACAGGTTCATACGCCAATATTTTTTAATAGAATGGGCAATTCAAGTCTGAAGAGGCAGGTAGGCACCAATTTTATATATGTATGTTTCGAGAACAAGACACATAAATGAAGGGAAGAAGATTTGGATTGACTTGGTAAAAATTGTATGAAAGATAGATAAACAAACAACTATTTTCCGTCTACTTTCTTGCCTTTCTTCCTCTTTTTCTCCCACCGAACACACAGTGGAAACTTAGCCTGAAAGTGTCAGGGTCTCGACCAATAACCTTGCTTAAATATGTTAAAGAGGAAATTAAGATGTAGAGATAATTAGAAAGCTGGAAGTCGATGTAACTGGTGGGAAGAAGTCTCGTTATTCTGATTAGACAACGCCCTCCTCCATTGAAGGACTGGGAGGAGAAATTAAGATTCGCAATAAAGATGGAATACTTATCAAAATAAATAAATAACGAAGGCATAAGTTGAGTCTGCTGTTAATATTCTTAACATCTCTGTTATTTCCCGTAGGTTTGTCAAATCAAATTTGCACTAATCTTTTGGGTCGAAATTAGCACTAAATTTTAACAAACGGGCACTTCCATACCAGGAAATGTGATTATCGTACATCTGAGATTACTATTCAAGTAATTCATTGGACAGAACAAAGAACAGATGATGGGTTGCTAGTATACATACATACACACTTTAAATACTAAATATTCTTTTTCGACTCTTCTTCTTTTGCTTCTGCTTCTGCTGCTGCTTCTGTTCCTTCCTCGAAATTAACCCGTCGTTGATCTAACGGCGGAGTGACCCAGCACTTCTTGCCAAATAACTTGATGCATCTCTGCACTTGGATTCTATACAAACCATTTGCTTTAGTATCCTTGTAGAACTCGACTCTATCACCTTCGCAAAGGTGGCTACACCTAACAAATTGAAGCCAACCTTTGCTGAAGATTGGTTTCGGGTAGCCCTTCTTGCGAGTGGATAAAGCAAAGGGCCATATGCTTCCATTTTGATCCTCAACCCGAAGATGCGCACTATTGCTACCATGAAATTCGAAATCCTTCAAGCACGTAAAAGGAATCGACAGCCTTTTCTGGACGTCAGTCGCCGTTAGAGTTTTTGAGAACAACAACTCCATATCGCTTCTCAAAACTCCAGTGAGAGCTCCGACTTGAAGAGTTTTTTTTAATCTTTTTAATAATATACGAGAAAAATAATACTGGGTCCCACTACTGCTCCAAAGAAGACTTTTTCAATATATTACTGTGCCCCCTATTTTAATAAAAATATTTTTTCAATACCGAGACAAATCAACTTCAACTTTTTTTCTTTTTAATAATAAAATATTTCCTACGTCATAAGCTCTTATCACACGTAATCACAATGAATATAATTATTTAAGTTTATCACTATTAATAATTCCAACTTAAACTTTTGAAGATTACATAGACGGTTCATTTGAAATTATTTTAAATGTAAAATTTGAATAACTGTGTGATTAATTAGGTAAATTCAAGTAATGAGAAGATCACAACAACATCAAGTTGTTCCTAAAGATAGAGGAAAGCCACAAAATACAAACTTGTGAACTCAAATGAGTAGCCAACTTTCCAATCACTATATTGCCATTCAAAGAAAAAAAAATTCCTATCACTATTCAATAGTAATCTATTAAAAATAGCTTCAATTAGAGATCGAAAAACTCAAGAAATTAGATGGGAAACTGAACTTAAAATTGTGCTATCTTACCTCCAAATTCATATAAAAATGGAGACTGAGATTTAAGATCCACACATGCTGCATCAGCTTGGATTTCCAGCCTTCTTCTGGTATTAAAAAGCATCATCATAATGAAACTAGATAGAAAACTCAACTGTTTTATCCAATTTCATTTTGTTGGTTGAGTTTATTCAGTTGGTCGGGTCATTCGATTCAATCCATTTTTACTCACCACTAGCAATAACAATCCTAATTACAATTTTAAAGAAAAATGAATTAATTAAAATAATAATGTTTTTGACAGTAAAAATTCAATTAAGCTTAATTATAAGTGTCTATACAAGCACCCCTTACTCTAAACTTGTAGCCTATTTCTTCCTTCTTCTTTATTTAGATACAAGGACTTCATAAGTTAAAGATAATTTGAATCTTTAAATATTTAGTCTCACTTTACTACATAGCTGATACAAGATATATGACTCCTCTCTGGGATTATCACATACTACAACCACGACCAAGCAGTTCATTGAATAAATGGGAAGCAAATGAAATTGCCCTGTACAGCTGATGGAGCCTTTGGCATGCGTCATATACGAGCTTGACAAGGAAGAGGGTCCAAATGAGAAGAGTGAAGTACCCAAGACCAGGGACAAGTATCAGTACGAGTAAAACCGTAGCAAGACTCCCGACTAGGAGACTGATATTGCTTATGATAGCATGGTGATATGAGTTAGCGCGGGTTTCAAGTTTAGTTTCGATTGCCCAAGCTACGGCGTACACAAGCGTGGTGATGACAAACTTCGACAGGATCGCACTGTGGGTCTCGAATGGAGCCGCTGTAGTATTCATGGAAGCAAATTTGAGTGGCAAGAGAGCGAGGAATACAGCTATTAGTAAGCCCAAAATAGCATGCTTTTGGTGGGTGGCGGTGCTAATGCTGCTGCTATAGGGAGAAAAAGGCCTTATTTTAGTCCACAAAACATCCATTAAAAGATCAAATCCCACTGGATAAGTTTAAGTTTTATAAACCTACAGCAAAAGAAGAAGAAGCAGAAGAAGAAGAAGAAGAGGTCACAGTGCTAACCTTGAAGTAATATATGGAATGCTTTCTTCATTATGGAGACCACGGCGACCAAGCAGTTGGTTCAAGAAGTCAGAGACAGATGAAATTGTGTTGTACAACTGATAGAGCTTTCGCCATGCGTCATATGTTAGCTTAACAAAGTAAATAGTCCAAACGAGAAGAATGAGCCGCCCCAGATAACCGGGGAAAAGGATCAATGCAAGTAAAGCCGGGGCTAGGCTTCCAGATAGGAGACTGATATATTTACTGATGATTTCATGGGAAAATGAAGTGTGGAAATTTGTGCCGTATACAAGTATGGTGATGATAAACATGGTCATGATATCACAGTGGGTCTCAAATGGAGAGGGAATGTTAACGGGAAGGAATTTCAGGTTCATGAGAGCGAGGAATGTAGTTATCAGAAAGATGCAAATAGCAAGCGTATAGTTGGCTGAGCTGCTGCTGTTGCTGTTGCAAAGGAAAAAAAAAAGGCATTATTTTTTGGGTCTAAGAAACATGCATTAAAGGATACAAACATGGAGAGATGCCAACCTTAAGGAAAGATTACCGGGAGGAGACATTCTTTTGCCTTGTTTATTTAGCGAGTTTTGCTGGAACAAAGTGGGGGGCGTTCTACGGGCCTCTTTTAAAGGTAAATTTTCACCCAGCTTACATTTTCTTACCCTACAAGCAAATAATTGAAATATTGTATTCAAGTTTTGTGTAGTATGTACCTAGTCAACCAAAACACTACTAGTCATACCCACCCCAATGTATTAGATTCTAATGAATTCAATTCTTTTCATTCTTGAAACATAGGGGTGCCTATCCATACCATCTTTCAAACATTGCATTAAAATATTTGCTTCTGAAGAATGCAACCCTACAACGATTGTAAACATACGGTTCTTGGCACCTTCTTCTCAACCATCGTTGCGTTAAAAAAAATTTCCTCCCGCAGAATGTCAAAGTAATCAAGCCCACCATTCTGCATTACTGGGGCCAGTGAAAATTGACTGCTAAGGTAAGGTAGGTGAGCTAACCAAATGAAGGAGACTCCTACTTCTCTCGTTTCACATTGTACCAAAAGCATAAAAATGGGTTATAGCCAAAAAATGAAACGGTAAAATTGTCTTTGATTAATTAAAACATGGAGGAGCTATATATATGTTATAATTCAATGGCTGGAGACGGAGGAAATATGTTGTTTCATCAATTACCTAAGATAAATCTGAATAAGGGACAAGCATTAATTATATATGTATATCTCAATAATAATTAAGAAAGAAAGTAAAGGAAGTCAGGAAGGGAACAAAGAAAGCATAATATATGTATGACTTGTTTTAAATCAGAGCTCTTTAATGAAATCATGGGCTCAGCACAAAATAAGCAACAAAAAAGTCAAAAGTTATCTGGTTTGGGTTTGAAGTCTAAAAGTAAATGTCGTGGCTTGATGCTTTTTCTACAGAAGGAAATATTTTTTTAACCAGATGGCCTACGGGAAATGTATGTAGCTGGACACGAAATTTAGAGGGATCCTTCCTAAGGGAGGAAATATTTTTTTTAATCAAGTGGACAAAGAAAAATGTGGATAGAGACAAAAACAACTGGCTTAATTTTCCAAAGGAGTAAATATTTTTATAATCAAATGACCAAGAAAAAATGTAAGATAGACTGACGCAAATTTGGACCGACTTTTTTCTAAGGGAGGAAATAATTTTATAATCAAAAGGTGTAAGAAAAATGTAGATGGATATGAAGACAAGATTTAAAGTGACTTTTTTCTACGGATGAAATATATTTTAATCAAATGGAAGCTTCCTTGAAATTATCGAAAGAAATGTAGGACTAATGTCATTTGTTTTCCACGCGGACAATATTGTTTAATCATATATTTATTATAGTACAAAATTACTTTTATGTCCATATACTGCCACTATACGAAAACAAAGCTTCAGCTGTAGGTTAGCCATATGCATAATAAGGAAGGAATAAGTTGTGTCTGCTGTTAATATTCTTAACATATCTGTTATCTCCCGTAGGTTTTTCAAATCAAATTTCCACTAATCTTTTTTTTTTTTTTGAAAAGCAATTTCCACTAATCTTTTTGGCCAAAACTAGCACTCAATTTTAGCAAACGGGCATTTTTGTTTTTGGTTCAACCAAGAAAATGGAAAATATATTAATAAAAGTTAGGAGTAGATGGTTGAGCAAAACTCTCAGAGCTTACAACTGAAAAACTGATAAATAACAAAGCTGCCAAAAGCTGGGCGGAAAAAAGAACAGCACAAACACATAAGCACAGAAGGCTGGGATAACGGATTACTGCTGAAGCAAAAGAAAAGGAGTTGGCTGCCAAAACCGGACAGGACTTGCTGCATAGATGGCACCATAAATGCGATGGAAACCAAAACAGGGAATCATAAAAGCAGGGGCAGCATATATGAAGGGATCTCACAATCATCAGTCACCGTAAAGAACCACGAAGGGGATGAGAGCATAGGCATTTCAGAGATCACTGTAAAGGTAAAAGCAAGCATGAATCCTCAAAGACCAATCGTTACCACAGCGCAGTGAACATAGAGCTTGGGTCAGCCCCAAGTTTGGCTAGGGAGTCAGCTTAGGAATTTACCGTCTCTTAAGACATGGACATACGAAACATTACCAAAGAACGGGAGAGGTAGTCAATTTCGTTGAAGACACTTCCTTGCAGGAAATGTGACTATCATACATCTGAGATAGCTAAAAGGTACTATTGAAGTAATACATTCGAAAGAACGAAGAACAGATGATGCGCTGCAAATACATATATGCATACATACACACATACACTTTAAATACTAAGTATTCTTTTTCTACTTTTCTTCTTTTGCTGCTGCTTCTGTTCTTTCCTCGAAATTAATCCGTTGTTCATCTGGCCGCAGATTTGCCCAGAATTCCTTGCCCAATAGCTTGACGCGTCTCTGCACTTGGATTCTATACAAACCTTCCGCTTCAGTATCCTTATAGAACTCGACTCTATCACCTGGGCGAAGATTTGTATACCGAACAAATTTAAGCCAACCTTCACAGAAAACTGGTTTCTGGTAGCCCTCCCTGCGAACGCGGCATTTAAATTGCCATGCTTTTCCATTTTCATCCTCAACTTGAACAGACGTAGAATGACCTTTATCGAACCTGAAATGGTTCAAACATTGAGTTGGAATCGACAACCTCTTCTTCAAGTCAGTGTCCGTGAGCTGTTTTGAGAACATCGTCTCCATATCTTCGTAGCTCGAGGATTAAGAAGACGAATGCAATTTTCTTTTCTTCTTTTGGAAAATGATATTTGGTCGTACTGCTGTTTCAGAGAAGACTTTTTCAATGTATTACGACTGCCGCTATATTCTAATAAAAAATATTTTATTGGATAAAATATTTCCAATACAACAAACTTTGACGGGTTAATAAAACACTTGCAGAGTTGAAAACCAGCCACCCACGTCCGTTTGAACTCGAGCTCTCCCCAAGTTCAGAAGCCCATCTGCTAATTAAGTGGAAAAGCCCAACCTAGCCCAATATAAAAGCAAATTACACATTGCTGTACCTTGATCAATAAAATTATATTTCTATTTATAAACCATATATTTATTTAGTATTTACACGTACATAGATGCATAAATGAAATATTTAAATTATTTAAATACAATTATCTTATAATTATAATGTGATATTAACATGTTTATGAAATGTTCTTTCTTTATGTTTGAATTTATGGCATATGGACTTGGATATTTAGGCAGCTTCCTATATATGTTTTCAAATTTCATAATCAGGATGTTAAATTAATAATTTTATTGAAAAAAATTATAATTAATTTCTGCTTTTCCAATCTTGCATTACATCCTTATCACTCGAGTTTTAGTTTGTATAGATAATAACTATCATTTCTCCTTTATCATATTTAGTTCATTAAAATAACTTTCCTTTTAGGAACGTTATTCTTGATATATACTATTTCGAAATTTAGTACATTTTGAATCACTTTCGAAATAGTAAGTATAGTTATTTCCACACGGATATGTTAATCTCTTGCATGCATTTTCTAGATTGAAATTAATCCATTGTTACCACAAAATCTTATCCAAAGAAGTGAAAGAAACCTGAAAATTAGACAAAAAAAAGTGTTACTATGAGTAGTCTAAGGACATGGGCCACCTGCTTCTTTTCCAGTTGAAGAACTAAAGAAAACAGAAAGATAAAGAAAAAAACAAAAGAATCATCAGTTAATAAAGGGAAAATTATAACAAAATTCCCACTCAATTAATTGTATTAACATACAAGAAACTAGTTGTTTATTCATCTTTACTACAAGAAGAGGAAGAAAGAACAATGGGAATTGCAAATTAATTCTTTGGCTAAGACTCAAGCCAGACTTCTTCACCAAACAACTTGAAGACTCTCTTCATGGTTTTGATTTTGTGCGAGGAACCGCCTTCACCATCCTTGTACAAAACAACCTTATCTCCGACTCGAAGTCTCTTGTCCTTAACGAACCGACGCCACCCTTTGGAAACGACAGGCTTCGGGTGGAAATCTTTCTTCCTGGTGGAGCAACGGAAGTGCCACTTCTGCCCAGCTACGTCCTCGACATGGAAATCAGCAGCACGAGCTTTGTCATCGAACTCGAACGCCCACAAAATCTCAGAAGGAACCGCCAGCCTGTGTTCGATGTCTGTCGGAGACAGAACCTTGGAGAACAGTTGCTTCATTGTTTGCTGCAAAAGTCTTTGGAACAAAAAGGGTTTTGTTAGAAATAAAAAGCACCTTAATTCCTGCATATAGTCATGTCAAATATATGTAGCTTCTTTGGTTCTTTTATGAAATTAATTTGATCCTCTTGTTGACTTGGTTTATAAAAATTATATATTCCATATAATATTCATGAGATATCCATATAATTAACTCGATTAAACCAATCTTGATATTAAGTTATTAAACTTTAATCGTTATGAAATTTAAAAATTTGAAATAAATTCTCGAGTGTAAGAGTTTTAATTTAATAAATATATGTCAATTTTGGATCTCTAAGGCTAAATTAACATTCATGAAGTATCTAACATTATTCATCGTCAAGATTAACAAATTTATCAATTAAATTAATACTAACATTGCATTATTAAAACTTTAATCATTATGAAATTTAAAAATTCAATGGATTGAATCCATAGAGTCGTCCAAATGTATATAAAGACATATTTGTTTTAAATTGGGCCTAGCTTGGACAAGGCAAATCCCAGGACTGAATCTAAGGAATACTTAACAGCAGAACCTGATGGAAGAGAAATATTCCAGATCTTTGTTTATGGTAACACATTATGAGACTCATAGTTAACTGACAAAGAACACTTACGTACTATTGTGCAAGTTGACTATGAGAGGGCATCTTCAGGTTAGAATAGCTTCTACTCAATTGGCTTCCTCTTCTTTCCAAGAACCGAAGCTCTTTTATGCCAGAGGCCACCCATCCGGCACTTGTTAAAGGCCGCCATTGAAGACTGAGCTGCCTCATACACTACAAGATACAAGAAAATAATACTAATATTTATACAGGTAAAGGGATACAACTAGAAGAAGTAAGTTCAAACAAGAAAAGGACTCACAATTGGTTTCTTCTTTTGTTAAAAGTGTCAAGAACTTGGACGTTGCTGTGTATGCCTTGGTCAAGATCCCCTTGTACGTGATCTTAAATGCAGATAAGAGCAAGACTTCAACGGTTTTATCGCCAACCCTGTCCTGTTCAAGTAAACGTTTGTGAGAATCTATTTTACTTTCCATGTGAATGCAGGTTATGCATCCAAGGACAATACAAGGTTATAACATGCTAAATTTTACCACAAAGATAATTAACAAAACTTTCAAGAAGCAACTACCAGGCTAACTATCTCAAATTCAGTAAGGTTTATGCTTACAATTTCTTAATCAAAACCAACAACGACCATCTAATGTTCGCAATTTTGTTTTTGAACCCATTTGAAGCAGTGACTCACAGTAACCATCAAGTTGTTTCAAAACATAGAGGAAAGCCACAAAATACAAACTTCTGAATTCAGAACGAGTAGCCAATTTCCTATCACTATTCCAAAGCAGTCTATTAAGTAGCTTCAATTAGAGATCTGAAAACTCAAGAAACTTGATAGGAATATGAAACAACTATTAGGGTCAGAAAAACATGTAGAAACTATGGAACCAAAATGATAGCATGAGTACAAAGATTACAGCTGTTCAACTATGGTCCAGATCCACTTTGGTTGGAGAATATGATGAAATGTGGCACTAAAACCAAATGATTGAGTTTGCATTCAATCTCGCACAACCTTGATATCCCCAAGCCACATATTTTTTGCACTTCCAAATTTGCAGAAGGCAAGATCATGATAATGCCATATTTGTGCCAAAAAAAAAACCCACACCATTGCTTTCAAACGCACATAAGCATAGAAGAAAAAAGTTAAGTGACTCTTCTGATGTGAACTTATAATTTCTTTTCTTCGAAATAAACCAAAAAACATATACGCACTTGACTATTTGATTTATTAGTTAGTGCATAATCTCCTTGTTTAAAGATTAGGGTTCGAATTGTTGAAAAATAGTGTATTTCATAAGGTTCAAACATCCCACATTGCCAAGATACAAAAAAATGAATGTTTTATGTATAAAAACTCACTATGAGCTTATTGCAAGTAAGGAAAACGAAGTAGGTTCACGTGCACACAAAATTGGGTCAGACTTTGAGAAATTTCAAATTCTCCCTACATCCCAGGTCACTCGGGAAAAGGATCAATGCAATTAAAACCGGGGTGAGACTTCCGGTTAGGAGACTGATATATGTACGGATAACTTCATGGAAAAATGAAGGGTGAAAATTTGTGGCGTGTACAAGTATGGTGATGACAAACATGGGCATGATCAGACTATGGGTCTCAAATGGAGAGGGGATATCCACGGAAAGGAATTTCAGGTTCATGAGAGCCAGAAATACAGCTACCAGAAAGATGCAAAAAGCATGCGTATAGTTGGCTGAACTGCCGCTGCAACAAGGGAAAAAAAAGGCATTATTTTGGTCTAAGAAACATTCATTAAAGAATACAAATGCGAACAAGGGAGAGATATCAAAAACAATGAAGATTGTGGTTTATTCCTATGGTAAGTTCTGCTGGGTTTCTTGCTGCTGTTTGCCTATTTACAAATCTTGATGGTGTCTGGTGACTGAAGATTGTGCCTATGATGGATATGCTATTCTTTCAAAGTTCTTATCTGTTTGTGCAAGTGTTGGCTGTGCTGGGACGGATATATGGCTCTGTCTGTTATTGCACTGCAGCTACAGTATTGCAGGATGTTTTTGCACTGAAGGCCCTACTGTTAGTTTTTGTTACCATGAAGGACCCAAAAGTTGATTTTGGATGCCTATACAATACAAGGGGATGAGGCAGGCGATTCTTCTCATTGCTGGGCTTCTCTGTAGATGTAGGAGCGATCCCAAGTATGTGTCTGTTGTTTCAGGATGTGAATTCACTGATGAATGTATGTTGGGGGAAGCCCGACGTCTGAAGTTGAGGCCAATTTCTTACCTTAGCATCTTTTCTTTCATATTTTAGTGAAAGAGCTAAAAAGTATAAATTTTATAAATCTATAGCAAAAGAAGAAGAAGAAGAGGTCACAGTGCTAACAACCTTGAAGTCGAACATTGAATGATTTCTTCATTATGCAGACCACGACGACCAAGCAGCTCGTTCAAGAGATCAGAGACAGATGAAATTGCGTTGTACAGCAGATAAAGTTTTCGCCATGCACCATATGTTAGCCCGACAAAGTAAATGGCCCAAATGAGAAGAATGAAGTAGCCAAGACCAGGGACAAGGATCAGTACAAGAAAAACCGTGGCAAGACTTTCGAGTAGGAGACTGATATTGCTTAGGATAACATGGTGATATGAATTGCTGCGGGCTTCAAGCTTAGCTTCGATTGCCCAAGCTACGGCGTACACAAGCGTAGTGATGACAAACATCGTCAGGATCGCACTGTCGGTCTCAAATGGAGCTGCAGTGTTCGTGGATTGAAACTTCGGTGGCAAGAGAGCGAGCAATGCAGCTATTAGGAAGCCCGCAATGGCATGCTAAGGGTTGCTGGCTGTGCCATTGTTGCTGCAATAAGGCGAAAAAGGAATTATTTTGTTTCAAGAAACAGTTAAAAAGCTTACAACTAGAAAGACAGAGCAGAATGGGTTTAGGGTAGAAAATATTTTTCCCATATCTAACCCATCTTTAAAAATCTTTACATCTTCAACAACTGTCTATCATGATACCATAAAAATATCAACAATGTAAAAAAGGAAAGGAGAGACTTTCATATGTAAAAACAAAGGAGAGATGCCCTTTTCAAAGAAAACAAGGGTGAGATGCCAACCTTGAGAAAAGATTACCGGGAGGAGACATTCTTTTGATTTCTTGACTTGGAGACATCTTTTAACGCGGAGGGTTAATGAAAGCCCCGCCATATATATATGTATTATTCCAAGTGTAATTAATATTTATTTTATTTGGACTTTCAAAAAATATTCATTTTGTTTTAATAATTTTACAATATAAATTATGTAATTTATTAATAATTACTTTTAAAATATTATATCTTCTCAATATAAATTTTATTTCGCTATTAGAATCATGCAATTAACAAAATATGATTATATCAACATTCGCATATATTAAGATATAAATATTAACTAAGTTCTTAATTTTTAATTATAATTTAATTATTTTTAGTTGTTTTTATAATTAGTTTTTTTTAGTGAGTTATTTTAATTTTATGTTATTCCTTTCAATTGGGTTATTATTTATTAGTTTTTATATTTTTATAGGATTAAAAGTGATTAGGCTTAATTTTGGAAAGTAAGGTGTTGAAAGTCTTAGAATCTGTTTACATATACTTCAGTATTTTGGCTATATCTTGAGATACAGAACTCAAAATGATACAATTCTTAGACCATTGGAAAGCTGAGAGACAGAGCTACAATTTTTATGGAGATCACTTTACCCAGTTCTACCTCGAAAATAGAAAAAATCGTGTTGAAAATTGTTGAACGTACTGTGCCGGGAATGAAAATTTGTAAAAATTGATAATTGATTTTTGGGGCCTCTTATTACACTTTTAAGCCCAATTAAATCCTAGGTCAACTTAAGGAACTTTAGGTTAAGTCTATTAGTATAAATAGGATATATTTAACGGCATTAGGGAACAACTTTTGAGATATTCAAGAAGTTAGAAGTTGAGGCTGAAACTTAGAGATCAAGACGACAATTATTGTTTTGTTTTCTTTCTTGGCTTTTAATTTTATTGTTACTTTCAATGATTGAATTTCATACAATGTTATTTTGTTTTGCAATTATGAGTAGCTAATTTTCTTTTTTTAAGATTGCAATTGAACTCACATGTAATCTAAGTTTTTAATCTCTTTCTTACTTATTTTTAGTGAGATTTAAATTGTTTATTTCAATTTGTTCTTAATGTTTTTAATTGCTTGGCCATCAATTAAATTGATCTAGGAACCTAAATAAACTTGGGAAAAAGAGTTTAGAATAGACTAAAATTGGGATAGCATATGACCATATTAATTAATTTGCGTATAGGATAGGGATATACCTATAGGTCATATGTAGCCAGATTATCGCTCGAACTTAAGGAGTGTGTTTTAATTTCAATTCACATAGGGATATAGTGTTTTAGTTAAAATAGATATTTTTATAAGATGAGTCGAGAGACCCTTATAAATAATTTAAGACTCTAGGTTAGCAATTTACCCCATTGAGATAAGTTAAGGAAGAGAGGCAAGATTTAGATGAAGTGTGAGGAATACTATAATCCTAGGCTTGTTTGATTTGACATTTTCTTTAGTTATTATTATTTTTTATTTTTCTTGTTGGTTTAAATTTTAATTAATTAGTTTAGTTGATCAATTAATTTTGAGTGTTTAGATAATATTAAATTGTTCTAATTTTAGTACATAGTAAAATTTTAAATCAATTTTCTATGAGTTCGATAGTCTGCTTATTAATATACTATCTATTCGATATGTATACTTGTGTAGTAGAATTTTAACTGACATCTATCCAAAATATAATTTTTTTTAAACTACAGTATACAGTAAATATAATTCCAATCTTTATACACGTAAAAAGGATACAAGTAGACGAAGTAAGGTCAAACAAGCAAACGACTCACAATTGGTTTCTTCTTTTATTAACTTTGCGGTGTATGTCTTGGTCAATGTCAAGAACTTTGAAGTTGAAGTGTGAGCAGCAGCGTATGTCTTGGACAAAATCTTCTTGTACCTGTCCCATTGAAGAAAACGTTAGTGAGTTTCCATTTTTGCGTGAAGACTGGTTATGCATCTAATATTGACAATACATGGTTATTAACATGCTAAATTCTAGCACAAAGATAATTAACAAAACTTTCAAGAAGCAACTGACCACCGGGCTATCTACTCTCAAATTTAGTAAAGTTTATGCTTACAGGTTCTCAATCACAATCAACAACAACTAGCATCTTAAGGTTCATAATTTAGAGAAAAGCCACAAAATACGAACTTGTGAAGTCAAAAAGAGTAGCCAGCCTTCCTATCACCATTCAAATGGAAAATAAATTTACTATCACTATTCCAAAGTAACCTATTAAAAATAACTTCAATTAGAGATCTGAAAACTCAAGAAACTAGATAGGAAACTGACTTACAGTAGCGCTATCTTGCATCCAAATTCATAGAAAAATGGAGACTAAGATTTAAGATCCACACATGCTGCATCAGCTTGGATTTCCAGCCTTGTTTTGGTAGTAAAAAGCACCATCATAATGAAACTAGATAGGAAACTCAACCGTTTTATCCAAATTTCATTTAATTGGTTGAGTCATTTGGTCGGTTCGGATCATTCGATTTGATCCATTCTTTTTTTTTTTTTTTGAAAATTCCAATTAATCTGAGAAATTATTTTTGTCAAAGTACATTTTTGCCACAATATTTTACTAGAGTACAGAGGAAAAAATGAAATTGTTGTCCTACAATCTTAAATGAGCTTCTTTTTCTCAAAGAAGGTTTTCAAGTGCCAAAATTGCATTCCTGCTACTGACAAACAAAGAAAGAGTGAGAGGAAGGACAACCAGAACATTTTGGAGGTAGTGGCTTAGTTTAGCTCCTACATTTCTTCTTCTCTTTCCCGCAAATAAAACAATATTTAGTGTTTTTGTGAACACTAAACAATATTTAGCTCAGTTCAATCCATTTCTACTCACCGCTAACAATAACGATCCTAATAACAAATTTTAAGAATAATGTATTTATTAAAATAATAATGTTTTTGATAATAAAAAGTCATTTAAGCTTAATAAGGGTCTATATAAGCACCCCTTACTCTAAACTTATAATTTAATTCTTCCTTCTTCTTTCTAAATTTAGATACAAAGACTTCATAGGTCGAAGATAATGTGAATCTTCAAATATTTAGTCTCACTTTACTGCGTAGCTGATATAAGATATATGACTCCTCTCTGGGATTATCACACACTACAACCACGACCAAGCAGTTCATTGAATAAATGGGAAGCAAATGAAATTGCCCTGTAGAGCTGATGGAGCTTTTGGCATGCCTCATATATGAGCTTCACAAGGAAGAGGGTCCAAATGAGAAGAGTGAAGTACCCAAGACCAGGGACAAGTATCAGTGTGAGTAAAATCGTAGCAAGACTCCCGAGTAGGAGACTGATATTGCTTATGATAACATGGTGATATGAGTGGGCGCAGGTTTCAAGTTTAGTTTCCATTGCCCAAGCTACGGCGTACAAAAGCGTGGTGATGACAAATTTCGACAGGATCGCACAGTGGGTCTCGAATGGAGCCGCAGTAGTATTCATGGAAGGAAATCTGAGTGGCAGGAGAGCGAGGAAAACAGCTATTGGGAAGCCCAAAATAACATGCTTTTGGTGGGTGGCTGTGCTAATGTTGCTGCAATAAGGCGAAAAAGGCATTATTTGAGTCCACAAAACATCCATTAAAAGATCAAATCTCACTGGATAAGTCTAAGTTTTATAAATCTACAGCAAAAGAAGAAGGAGAAGAGGTCACACAGTGCTAACCTTGAAGTAATATATGGAATGGTTTCTTCATTATGGAGACCACGGCGACCAAGGAGTTGGTTCAAGAAGTCGGACACAGATGAAATTGTGTTGAACAGCTGATAGAGCTTTCGCCATGCGTCATATGTTAGCTTAACAAAGTAAATGGTCCAAACGAGAAGCATGAGCCGCCCCAGATAACCGGGGAAAAGGATCAACGCAAGTAAAACCGGAGCTAGACTTCCGGATAGGAGAGTGATATATTTACTGATGATTTCATGGCAATATGAAGTGCTGGCGTATACAAGTATGGTGATGATAAACATGGTCATGATATCACAGTGGGTCTCAAATGGAGAGGGAATGTCAACGGGAAGGAATTTCAGGTTCATGAGAGTGAGGAATACAGTTACCAGAAAGATGCAAATAGCAAGCGTATACTTGGCTGAGCTGCTGCTGCTGCAAAGGGAAAAAAAAAAGGCATTATTTTTTAGGTCTAAGAAACATGCATTAAAGGATACAAACATTGAGAGATGCCAAGTGCCTTAAGGAAAGATTCCCGGAAGGAGACATTTTATTGCCTTGTTGATTTAGCGAGTTTTGCTGGAACAGGGTGGGGACAGTTCTACGGGCTTTTAAGTGTGTGTCCATTGTTTCATGTTGTAAATTCACTAATGAATGTATGCTGGGGGAAGCCTGGCGCCTGAAGTTAAGGTCAAATTCTTACCTTAGCATCTTTTCTTTCATAGGTTAATGAAAGAGCTAAAAAGTATAAATTTTATAAATCTATAGAAAAAGAAGAAGAAGAAGAGGTCACAGTGCTAGCAACCTTGAAGTAGAACATCGAATGCTTTCTTCATTATGCAGACCAAGCAGCTTGTTCAAGAAATCAGAGACAGATGAAATTGTGCTGTAAAGCTGATGAAGCTTTCGCCATGCACGATATGTTACCCCGACAAAGTAAATGGCCCAAATGAGAAGAATCAAGTAGCCAAGACCAGGGACAAGGATCAGTACTAGTAAAACCGTGGCAAGACTTCCGAGTAGGAGACTGATATTGCTTAGGATAACATGGTGATATGAGTTGCTGCTGGTTTCAAGTTTAGTTTCGATTGCCCAAGCTACGGCGTACACAAGCGTAGTGATGACAAACATCGTCAGGATCGCACTGTGGGTCTCAAATGGAGCTGCAATATTCATGGATTGAAACTTCAGTGACGAGGGAGCGAGAAATGCAGCTATTACGAAGCCCAAAATGACATGCTTATGGTTGCTGGCTGTGCTATTGTTGCTGCAACAAGGCGAAAAAGGCGTTACTTTGTTTCAAGAAACAGTGAAGTTACAACTAGAAAGAGAGAGCAAAACGGGTTTAGGGTAGAAGATATTTTTTCCATCCTAACCCATCTTTAAAAATTCATCAATTATGCAAAACATGTAAAAAAAGAAAGGAGAGATTTTCATATGTAAAAACAAGGGAGAGATCATGCCCTTTTAAAAAAAAAAAACAAGGGTGAGATGCCAACCTTAAGGAAAGATTACCGAGAGGTGACATCCTTTTGCTTTCTTTGATTTGGCGAGTTTTGCTGCAAAGAGCTAGGGAGAGCTGCAGTGGCTCTTAAAGGCAAATTTTCATTTTAGCTTAGTTTTCTTTACTAATCTAAAAAATAAAAATATCATATATGCTAAGCTTTGTGTATTGCAGTCAAACTGCTTAACTACACGGTATATAGGATTTCAATATTCTTTTCATTTGTTCACATTATCATGTCCATTGTTGACACGGCTACCAATGCCATAGGGCAATCGTCACCTCTGTTCGATTTAGTGGTCTAAGGGCAATCGTCATAATATTTTATTTAAACATAATATCTAAAATGATGATTAAATTATTTTTAAAAATTTTAAATAAATATTTTTATTTTTATTTTTAATCAAATAGATTCTTATAATTAATAATTAGCTTAATTAAAAGACTATTTATTATCTAATGTCACATGGCACCGATATGACATTTAATATGTTATAATAGATAATAATTGACATAATGATATAATAATTTGACATTTTTTATTTTTTTCAAAATATAAATGATAATTAATATTTTAATTAATAATAATTAATCAAGAATTCATCGTCTCACTGCAAACAAGGCAGATCAGATGCCAACCTTAAGGAAAGATTACCAGCGGGAGACTTTTTTGATCAAGGATTGCTAAACGCATCCCCTTTTCCCTTCGTCTACTTTCTTTTTCATTCTTGAAAAATACATATATAAATATATAATACAGGAGCCTATCCATATCATTCTTCATGCTATTTCATCGAAAAAAATATTCCTTCCCATAGGGTGCAATCACTCAAGCCTTTTGAAATACACGACTCTGGCATTTTTTAACAATTAATTTCAAATAATGAAGCCCCAACCATGATGCATTACTGGCTTTGATAAGCTTCCCAAGTAATTTATTTTTTTCAAATTGCGAGAGAGATTCCAACTTGCTTTTTTAAATGAAGAGATCATAGGTCAATTCATAAATTAAATAGTCAAAACGAATTTTCAAATAGTTGACAATGTATGAAATGCATAAAATATAGGTAAGCGGAAAAACAAACAAATGAAATAGTTCACGTTTGAATTGAGTTCTGAATACCGTCAGTATATTGGTCACTATCAACCGACCTTGAAATAGCCCAACCTATCCCAATATACAAAGGAATTACACACATACACATATTGCTGTATGTTGCTCAATATCAACCAACATTGGAAAAGCCCAATGTAGCCCAATATACAAACAAATTACACATTGCTGTATATTGCTCAATAAAAAAATTATATTCTTACTTATAACCACAAATTATATAAAAACAATAATCTTATGGTAATAATATAATATTAATATTATTTATGATATGTTTCTTGTTTGAAGTTACGAAATATGGGCTTTGGATAGGTAGCTTCTAGGTTTAATTTCCAATTTCATTGTCAAGATGTTAAATTACTAATTTTATTAAAAAATAAAATATAAAATATAATTTCTCTTATATGATAAAAACAAAAAGATTAGCTATGAAAGTACTTAAAACATCACCGTTTGAACTTATAATTATTTTTTTTTACTCGACTCGCATTCCACCTTTATCATTTTGTACCGATAATAATTATCATGTCTTTTTATTAGCATGCTAAAATTTACCTTAAAGATATAATTCACAAAACTTTCAAGAAGCAACTGACCACCAGGCTAACTACCCTAAATTCTATAAGGTTTATGCTTACAATTTCTCAATCACAATCAACAACAACCAGCATCTAAAGCTCACAATTTAGTTTGTGAACCCATTTGAAGCAGCGGCTGATCACAACAATCATCAAGTTGTTCCAAAAGATAGAGGAAAGCCCACAAAATACAAAGAAGAAATTGTGAGAAATAACTTTCGTAGAAAAGTGACTTGAAAAATGATCGTCTCTATAATTTTAATTGTTTTTAGCCAGTTTTTGGTATGACTTGACAATAATACCCTTTAAATAATTTCAGACAAATTAAAATGGTTTCAGTTTTCTCTCTTCCACTATCCAGATAAAAATTTCAAAATTAAATCTCGATTTCTCTCTCTACTCAAATTTGTCTATTTCGCCATCCAATTCGCGATATGAGATCAAACTCTTTCTTATTTTGTTTTATTTTTTTGGATGGTGGATCTTGGGGTTCTTAAGGATGATGAACAACGATTTTGCTCTTTGCAGGCAACGATTTTGCTTAGGGAGAAAGAACAGTTAAAGCATGTTTGATGGGTTTTATAGTGGTTCATGGTTTTGTTGTGTTTGGGATTGGAATGATTGTTAAGAATGTTTGCTGGGAATTTTGATTTTTTTTTATGAGAATTTGAGTTGAAATTGTTCATGGAATATTTTGTAAAGAGGGTATATTTTGTTTTTGTATAAGGGGAGTGAGCAAGACCTCCCGATAGGGATATATTTTCTCTTGCTTTGGAGGGTTATGGAGTTTTGTAACCTATCTTTTATGAAATGCACAATTTCATGGCTTAGCAAAAAAAAAAATATGTGTTTTAAGTTCTTGAGTTTGTTGGTTTATTCATAAAACTCTAAAATTGAGTTTACTGATTTTTAGGTATTGCGTGACTTAATCACCGTGTGACTAGTTTTTCGTCATTACGTGATTGGTTTTAGGCATTACGTGACTAATTGTTATACATTGTATGACTGATTTTTAAGCAATGCCTAAGTCACACAATGCCTAAGTCACACAATGCCTTACAAACTAGTCACGCAATGCCTTACTAACAAGTCATGCAATGCCTTATCAGAAACTAGTCACGCAATGCCTTATCAAAAACTAATCACGCAATATCCAAAGTTAGTCATGCAATGCCTTATCAGAAACTAGTCACGCAATGCCCAAAGTCAATCACGCAATGCCTTATCAGAAACTAGTCATACAATGCCTTATCAAAAATCAATCACATAATACCTAAAGTTAGTCACACAATACTTAAAAACTAGTCACATAATTCTAAAAAATCACCAAAACTACTGAATTCTATTTAACAAGATCAACAATTTCAAACGATACACCATATTCCATTTAACAACATAATTAACAAATATGAATGCTCAAAATGTTCGAAAGTTTTTCTTCATATATAAAAAATCACTCTAAAATATTTAAAAATGCTCAAAACGCTCTTCGTGTATCAAAAACTACTCAAAATGCTTAAACGTTTTTCTTTATAGTAAGAAATACTCCAGAGATGAATAGTCTTGTAAGGAAAGCTTAAAAAATATGAGTCAGTTTGAGGCGTAAACCTAAACATACTTGACCCGTTAATAGGTTTCAGGTTGAGGCGCGGAGCCTAGCGAATGAGTCGGTTTCATTAAAGACAATTTTATCCAATTTTTTTTCTCTTTGCTAAAAACATATAAAATTATAGGAAAGACTATTGTAAAACCTTGTCCTATAAAATAATTACGACGTCATTTACATGCTCAATAGAATGTTTGCATATTTAGGAAATTCGAGAAACCGTTAAAAAACGATATTGCCCCTAATGGTACCATTAAGTCGATTAAGCCTCGAACTAGTTCAAATAGAAATTTTAAGGTGAAATTAAGAGTTTCACAATTCTGAGATACTCAAAATGGTGATTCGGAGTTCAAGGATCAATTTAGAGTCAAATCGAAATTTTCACTATCTAAGGGTAAAATGGTCATTTGCCACTTGGGGATAAAATAAGAATTTTTGAAAAGATTTTTTTGGCCCCATTTGACTTATTGGAGTATGATTTGAGGTTTAGAAGTGAAAAATTTTAATTTCGGTATAATTTGGAGTACATGGGTGAAATGATAATTTTACCACCTCGGGGGCAAAACGATAATTTTGCACCCCTAGAATATTTTTCCAGCACAAGGTCTTCACCCATCATCATTTTTGACCATTGACTAATGTGTGGTGGAGATTTAAAGTTTAAAAGATAAGAATTTAAAAAATAGACCAATCATGAAATGCCATGTGGCAAGTTTAAATTATTATATTATTTAACTATAAAAATCAGCCCACACCTCCATTTTCTCTTCATTATGGCCGGCCATAGCAAGAACAAAGAGAGGAAAAAGAAGAACAAACCCTAGGTGGAAAGAAATTCAAGAGAAAAGTGTGGATTTTCAAGGAAATCAAATGGAAAAAGGTAAAATTTCTTAATTTTAGTTTATGAACTATTTTCCCTATGTATTTTCCCTTAATTTTCATGGTTGAAAAGCATGCTTTCATGGTGAATTCATGGCTGGTCAAAATGGGTATGGAGAGAGAATGATCTTGGATTGGTTTGATTTTTAGGTATGTTAGTGTTTTTAGGTGATTAATGATGTGTAGCATGAAAACAAGTGAAGAAAACCACCAAAGGTTTGGTGCCCATTAATAGCCGAATTCTCTAAGTGAATAATGAGGAAGAATGGGATGTTATTCTATGTGATTTGAATAAGAAATAATAGTTTTTGGTGTAGGAATTAATGAATTATGGAGAGAAAATTAAGTAAAAAAAATCATGGAGTTTGTGAACCATTGTTGGTCGAAAGTTCTAAGAAGAAAAGTGAAGATAAATTTTACCTAATTGTGTGTTAATTAGTTGTGTTTGGTGAGTTGAGGGATTGGAAAAGAAATGGAGTAAGTTGGAGTGAAATTGGACGCATTGGCCAATTTATCGGATGAAAAATTGACTTAGGCCAATACCGGGTCTAGATGGCTACTTGTGCATTTTTCATTTCATATCATGCGTATATATCGAGCTTGAAATAGCTTATGACTGTTAGACACAATTTAATTGGAATATGTGTCATGGATTATGGCTAGGTGGTGAGCCATTGGATAGGGTAAAGGATTGTACCCACGGACTGAAAATAGGAGTACATCGACTCCTAGAACTGTGAGTGGACAATTTATTGTCTTAAATATCTAGAGTAATTATACTTGTTTGATGCTTTTATTGAATGGTGAGTTTAAATTATGAAATATTATGTTTTCTAATTAAAATATTTTTTTAATAAAAATGATATTTATACTGGTTTTGAAATTAAATATTGTTTTGAGAAAATTGAGTATATGGAGACTGTGTTGAATTTACAATTTTATATGTTATTGAAATTGTGGCTTATGACACTATGGTAGCATGATGACTAAATTTTTGGGGTTGGTATGAAATATATGAATAGTTTTGGATTGGTCTCGGTAGACTGGATTAAATTTTATTCGCCATATTATGCTACTGGAAGTTTTATGGCTCTTGTGGTATATTAAATGGTCACTGCAGTAGTGGGGGTTTTCGTGGACTGCTTATGAGAGGAGCACGGTAACCCAATTATATATTTACCTCCGGGGGGAGATGTTGGATGAAGTATCTCCTGAGGTAAGATTTAAGTGCACCTCACGTTCGGGCCACCACGTGAGAGTGAGACTCACCCAACGTCAAGGAACGGCTGTGTGTCAGATGTGAAAACATGTTTATGGGTATGAGACATTTAACAGCCTTGGCGGTCTTAGTGGGATACCTTGACGAAGGTATTCGTAAGAATGATTTTGGTAGGGGCCAAGTTTAAGAAATTCATAAGCTAGAAAATTTTGACGAAAAGAAATTGTTTGGTGTAGATTGAAACAAATTTTGCATTATGAACATTATTGAAATATATCGTTTTTATATTGTCTCAATCTACTCGGTTTTAAATGCTTTTGATGGTAATTGTTTACTCACTAGGATTATGTAATCTCACCCATCTTTCTATCCATTTTTCAGGCTCAGGACAGTTTGTTGATAGTTAATTAAGACGAGAATTAATCTCGGAGCTGCATCCTAGAAAGTAAGGGTTCGTAGCCCTACAGCTTCTTGGTCAGTTGGGACCCATGTGTTACTATAAAAGTAATTTTATATTTCAGTTATCTGATTTAAAGTATGTATGAACACATTTAGCTTTTACACTATGTTTTTGGCGGGTTTCGGTATTTTCAAAAAAAAAAGACGAAAATGCCCCTATGAGCCAGAAAATAATATTTTATTATTTTGATTTGGAAACGACTTATGATTTCTTGAAATGCGAGATTTAATAACTGTCGCTCACTAGGGAGATGCAGAAGCTGATGCTAAGCGTTGTGGGGTTCCAATCGGCATTCGAGATAATAAGTGCCTATCAAGACGTCGCGACTGTTGTCACGGGCCAGATGAGAGTTCCGGGTCGTGACAATTATTTTTAAAAATGCCTTATACTTCAGGCCCATTTATGAAAAGCACTCAAATACAAACTTGGGAACTCAAAATGAGTAGCCAACTTTCCTATCACTAATCCAAAGTAATAATAATCATTTATAAAAGAAATAATTTATTTCCTCCTCGTTTGTAAATGGAAGGATATTGTATCTTTCACCACTGATGAGAGATTTTCTCAAATAAGTATGTTTGAAACATACAGTGAGTATGCCTTTACCAGATTACCGGCCATCTTAACTCCTTCCAACAAAGCTTCCACTTCACTCATAAAACACACTGCTGGTTGCTGCAGTAAACTCTCATCCTCTGCCTTCTCCAACCCTTGGTCATCCCTGCAGACAACCTAGATGCTTGCAGGAGAGAGCGAAGCCTTAGAAGCCACATATGTGAGGGACAATACACAAACAGTTGGAACAAAAGGGATCGCGAACATTTTCGTTTAATGCATGAATATATTGCTGGGGAGATTCCCAGATGTTCCAGCACATGAAATCTCTGTTAGGCTCGACCTTTGGATTACTGACTTGCACAGTAGCAGCATGGACTAGAAAAGGTCTGATATATTGAAGTTTCATCATGAGTGAACTTGATCCAATTTTATGTTGAATTTGTCTAACTAAATATTGATTAGTTAATTGATTTACATATTTGGTTGATTTCTTATATTATTTAATACTAATTATGACTATTATTTTGTATTTATAAATGTAAGTTCAAAGAAACAAAAATTTCCTATCACTATTCCAAAGTAATCCATTAAAAATAGCTTCAGTGAGAGATCTGAAAACTCAAGAAACTAGATGGGAAACTGAACTCACAGCGGTGCTATCTTACCTCCAAATTCATATAAAAATGGAGACTGAGATTTAAGATCCACACATGTTGCATCAGTTTGGATTTCCAGCCTTGTTTTGGTATTAAAAAGCACCATCATAATGAAACTAAATAGGAAACTCAACTGTTTTGTCCAATTTCGTTTTGTTGGTTGATTCATTCCGTCAGTCGGGTCATTCGATTTGATCCATTTTTACTCACCACTAACAATAACAATCCTAGTTACAATTTTAAAGAAAAATGCATTAATTAAAATAATAATGTTTCTTACAGTAAAAATTCAATTAAGCTTAATTATAAGTGAATATACAAGCACCCCGTACTCTAAACTTGTAGCCTAATTCTTCCTTCTTCTTTATTTAGATACAAGGACTTCATAGGTTGAAGATAATTTGAATCTTTAAATGTTTAGTCTCATTTCACTACATAGCTGATATAAGATATATGACTCCTCTCTGGGATTATCACACACTACAACCACGACCAAGCAGTTCATTGAATAAATGGGAAGCAAATGAAATTGCCCTGTACAGTTGGTGGAGCCTTTGGCATGCGTCATATATGAGCTTGACAAGGAAGAGGGTCCAAATGAGAAGAGTGAAGTACCCAAGACCAGGGACAAGTATCAGTAGGAGTAAAACCGTCGCAAGACTCCGGAGTAGGAGACTGATATTGCTTATGATAGCATGGTGATATAAGTTGGCGCGGGTTTCAAGTTTAGTTTCCATTGCCCAAGCTACGGCGTACAAAAGCGTGGTGATGACAAATTTGGACAGGATCGCACAGTGGGTCTCGAATGGAGCCGCAGTAGTATTCATGGAAGCAAATTTGAGTGGCAGGAAAGCGAGGGATGCAGCTATTAATAAGCCCAAAATAGCATGCTTGTGGTGGGTGGCTGTCCTAATGTTGCTGCAATAAGGCGAAAAAGGCTTTTTTTTAGTCCACAAAACACCCATTAAAATATCAAATCCCACTGGATAAGTAAGTTTTATAAATCTACAGCAAAAGAAGAAGAAAAAGAGGTCACAGTGTTAACCTTGAAGCAATATATGGAATGCTCTCTTCATTATGGAGATCACAGCGACCAAGCAATTGGTTCAAGAAGTCAGAGACAGATGAAATTGTGTTACAACTGATAGAGCTTTCGCCATGCGTCATATGTTAGTTTACCAAAGCAAATGGTCCAAACGAGAAGAATGAGCCGCCCCAGATAACCGTGGAAAAGGATCAATGCAAGTAAAGCCGGGGCTAGACTTCCGGATAGGAGAATGATATATTTACTGATGATTTCATGGGAAAATGAAGTGTGGAAATTTGTGGCGTATGCAAGTTTGGTGATGATAAACATGGTCATGATAGCACTGTGGGTCTCAAATGGAGAGGGAATGTTAACGGGAAGGAATTTCAGGTTCATGAGGGGGAGGAATATAGTTACCAGAAAGATGCAAATAGCAAGTGTATAGTTGGCTGAGCTGCTGCTGTTGCTGCTGCAAAGGGAAGAAAAAAAGGCATTATTTTTGGGGTCTAAGAAACATGCATTAAAGGATACAAACATGGAGAGATGCCAACCTTAAGGAAAGATTACAGGAAGGAGACATTCTTTTGCCTTGTTGATTTAGCGAGTTTTGCTGGAACAAGGTGGGGAGAGTTCTACGGGCCGCTTTTAAAGGTAAATCTTCACCCAGCTTACATTTTCTTACCCTACAAGCAAATAATTGAAATATTGTATTCAAGTTTTGTGTAGTATGTACCTAGCCAACCAAAATACTATCCACTCCAGTCATACCAACCCCAATGTATTAGAATATTCCAATGAATTAAATTCTCTTCATTCTAGAAACATACGGGTGCATGCCTATCCATACCATCTTTCAAACATTGCATTGAAAAATGTTTCCTTCCGCAGAATGCAACCCTACAAGGATTGTAAACACGCGGTTCTTGGCACCTTCTTTTCAACCATCGTTGCGTTAAAAAATATCATGGGGTTAAATCAGAGCTCTTTAATGGAATCATGGGGTTAGCACAAAATACGCAAAAAAAAAAAAAAAAAGTGAAAAGTTATCTGGTTTGGGTTTGAAGTCTAAAAGGGTATGCGGTGGCTTGATGCTTTTTCTATGGGTGGAAATATTTTCTTAACCAAATGGCCTACCGGAAATGTAAGTAGCCATAGACACGAAATTTAGAGGGATCCTTCCTAAGGGAGGAAATATTTTTTTTTTCAAATGACCAAGAAAAAATGTAAGATAGATTGACCCAAATTTGGACTGACTTTTTTCTAAGGAAGGAAATAATTTTATAATCAAAAGGCGTAAGAAAAATGTAGATGGATCATATAAAGACAAGATTTAAAGTGGCTTTTTTCTACGGAGGAAATATTTTTTAATCAAATGGAAGCTTCCTTGAAATTATCTAAAGAAATGTAGGAGTAATGCCATTTGCTTTCCACGCGGGAAATATTATTTAATCATATATTTATTGCAGAATAAAAATTACTTTGTGTACATATACAGCCACTATACAAAAACAAAGCTTCAGCTGTAGGCTATCCGTGCATAATAAAGAAGGAATAAGTTGTGTCTGCTGTTAATATTCTTAACGTATCTGTTATTTCCCATAGGTTTTTCAAATCAAATTTCCACCAATCTTTTTTTTTTTTTTTTTTTGAAAAGCAATTTCCACTAATCTTTTGGGCCAAAACTAGCACTAAATTTTAACAAACGGGCACTTTTGCTTTTGGTTCAACCAAGAAAATGGAAAATAATATATTAATAAAAGTTAGGAGTAAAAGATAGTTGAGCAAAACTCTCAGAGCTTACGACTGAAAAACTGGAGCACAACAAAGTTGCCAAAAGCTGGCTGGAAAAAAGAACAGCACAACCACATAGGCACAGAAGGCTGGGATAACCGAATACTGCTGAAGCAAAAGAGAAGGAGTTGGCTGCCAAAACCGGTCAGGACTTGCTGCCTAGATGGCACCATAAATGCGATGGAAACCAAAACAGGGAATCATAAAAGCAGGGGCAGCATATATGAAGGGATCTCACAATCATCAAAAAGCAGTCATCAGTCACCATAAAGAACCACGAAGGGGATGAGAGCATAGGCATTTCAGAGATCACGGTAAAGGTAAAAGCAAGCATGAATCTTCAAAGACCAACCGTTACCACAGCGCAGTGAACATAGAGCTTGGGTCAGCCCCAAGTTTGGCAAGGGAGTCAGCTTAGGAATTAACTTCTCTTAAGACATGGACATGCGAAACATTACCAAAGAACGGGGGAGGTAGTCAATTTCATTGAAGACACTTCCTTGCAGGAAATGTGATCATCATACATCTGAGAAAGCTAAAAGGCACTGTTGAAGTAATTCATTCGAAAGAACGAAGAACAGATGATGCGTTGCTAATACATATATGCATACATACATACACTTTAAATACTCAGTTTTCTTTTCGACTTTTCTTCTTTTGCTGCTACTTCTGTTCTTTCCTCGAAATTAATCCGTTTTTCAAATGGCCGAAGATTTGCCCAGAATTCCTTGCCCAATAGCTTGACGCGTCTCTGCACTTGGATTCTATACAAACCTTCCGCTTTAGTATCCTTGTAGAACTCGACTCTATCACCTGGGCGAAGACTTGTATACCTAACAAATTTAAGCCAACCTTCGCAGAAAACTGGTTTCTGGTAGCCCTCCCTGCGAACGCGGCATTTAAAGTGCCATGCTTTTCCATTTTCATCCTCAACTTGAACAGACGTAGAATGACATTTATCGAACCTGAAATGGTTCAAACATTGAGTTGGAATCGACAACCTCTTCTTCAAGTCACTGTCTGTGAGCTGTTTTGAGAATATCTTCTCCATATATTCGTAGCTCGAGGATTAAGAAGATGAATGCAATTTTCTTTTGGAAAATGATATTTGGCCGTACTGCTGTTTCAGAGGAGACTTTTTCAACGTATTACGACTGCCACTAGATTCTAATAAAAAATATTTTATTGGATAACCATGCAAGAAACTTTGACAGGTTTCTTTTCCCTTAATAAAATACTTCCACAGTTGAATCGACTTATTTTTTATTAAATATGAGGTGAGTTGAATTTAAAAATTTAAGTTCATATTAAAATTGGATATAAATTAGAGTTAACTCATCTAATTAGTGGGCTAGGGTGAGGTGAGGTGGGCAATTTTGTAGATAAAAATAATAATTTTAATTAATTTAATAATTTTATATATTTAATTATATAAAATTAATAATTTAATTATTAATAGTATTACTTATTTTATATATTTCAATATTTTTAATCTTTACTTATCAAATTAATAATTTTAGTTTAGATTAAAATTTATTATCTTTTTTTTATGGTAATGAATATTAAATGATAAATTAATAATAATTCATACCTTGAGATATTGTTGTAGTCTAAATAAGATTTAAATATTTTATAAGGATTGAGGGGATATAAATGAGTCTTGAAGTTTTTATTATTTAGTTATATACTTATGTTTATGGGATGGTAGTTTGTGTGAAAGATTTAAACTTTATTTATGTAATTTATTTATTTATATTTGATGTAATTTATTTGTTTGTAACATGTTTTTATATTCAATTTATGGATTAAATTATAAAATAATTTTATTAATAAAAAATTTATTAAATAAAATTATAAAAATAATTTTTTTTAAAAAAAATTGACTGATCTAACTTGAACCTTGGACTAACAAGAAGTGAGCTGAATTAGAGGTTTGATGACCCATGTAAAAAATAAATTGACCCGACCCAACTCATATTTTCCCGATCTATAAAAATTTGGGTCGAACTAGATCAAGCTAGCTCATATTGACACCTCTACCAACCACCCATGTCCCTTCGAATTTGAGCTCTCCCCAAGTTCACAAGCCCATCTGCTGATTAACTGGAAAAGCCCAACCTAGCCCAATATAAAAGCAAATTACACATTGCTGTACCTTGATCAATAAAATTATATTTCTATTTATAAACCATATATTTGTTTAGTATTTACACGTACATAGATTCGTAAATGAAATATTTAAATTACTTAAATATAATTATCTTAAAATTATAATGTGATATTAATATATTTATGAAATGGTCTTTCTTTATGTTTGAATTTATGGCATATGGGCTTGGATATATAGACAGCTTCCTAGATATGTTTTCAAAGTTCATAATCAGGATGTTAAATTAATAATTTTATTAAAAAAATATAATTAATTTCTGTTTTCCAGATCTTGCATTACATCCTTATCACTCGAGTTTTGGTTTGTACAAATAATAACTATCATTTCTCCTTCATCATAGTTAATTCACTGAAATAATTTTTCTTTTAAAACGTTATTCTTGATATATACTATTTCGAAATTTAATACATTTTGAATCATTTTCGAAATAGTTAATACAGTTATTTCCTCACGGATATGTTAATCTCATGCATGCATTTTCTAGATTGAAATTAATCCATTCGTTACCATTAAATCTTATCCAAAGAAGTGAAAGAAACCTGAAAATTAGACCAAAAAAAGGTGTTGCTATGAAATAGTCTAAGGACATGAACCACCAGCTTCTTTGCCAGTTGAAGAACTAAAGAAAACAGAAAGATAAAGAAAAAAACAAAAGAATCATCAGTTAATAAAGGGAAAATTATAACAAAATTCCCACTCAATTAATTGTATTAACATACAAGAAACTAGTTGTTTATTCATCTTTACTACAAGAAGAGGAAGAAAGAACAATGGGAATTACAAATTAATTCTTTGGCTAAGACTCAAGCCAGACATCTTTACCAAACAACTTGAAGACTTTCTTCATGGTTTTGATTTTGTACGAGGAACCGCCTCCACCATCCTTGTACAACACAACCTTATCTCCAACTCGAAGTCTTTTGTCCTTAACGAACCGACGCCACCCTTTGGAAACGACAGGCTTCGGGTGGAAATCTTTCTTCCTGGTGGAGCAACGGAAGTGCCACTTCTGCCCAGCAACGTCCTCGACATGGAAATCAGCAGCACGTGCTTCGTCGTCGAACTCGAACGCCCACAAAATCTCCGACGGAACCGCCAGCCTGTGTTCGATGTCGGTCGGAGACAGAACCTTGGAGAACAGTTGCTTCATTGTTAGCTGCAAAAGTCTTTGGAACGAAAAGGGTTTTGTTAGAAATAAAAAGCACCTTAATTCCTGCATATAGTCATGTCAAATATATGTAGCTTCTTTGGTTCTTTTATGATATTAATTTGATCCTCTTTTTCTTTTTTCTTTTATTGACTTAGTTTATTTTGTAGACTTTTGCACATAATTGACTCCTCGAGAGTCTAGAGTAATATATGTCATTTTTTTTAACAAAAATTGTATATTCAATATTAACATACATGAAATATTCAACATAATTCACTTGATCGAGTCAATCTCGATTTTTCGTTATTAAACTTTAATCCATATGAAATTCAAAAATACTAAATAAGTTCTTAAGGAACAAAAGTTTTAATCTAATAGGTGGCTGTCAAAAATTAACATTCTTCATCATTAAGATTAATGAATTTATCAATTGAGTCAATTTCGATATTACATTATTAAAACTTTTAATCATTACAAAATTCAAAAGTTCAAAACAAGTCTTCGAATACAAAAGTTTTAACCTAATAAATAGATGCCGAAGACTAAAGCCTTTCCCTTTGTTCAAAAGGGTAGGTTTCTTGTGGGTCTATGGGTCACTTTACTTGGAAAACATATGTCAAACTTAACTTGTTTTTCCTTCCAAGGACCACTTTCTCGTTGGAGCTTTGTCTCCTTTTTTCCTTGTCCGTTTGCCATTTTAATTTTCGTTGAAGTGATCGTATAATGCTTTACTTCAACCTTTTGTGGGTCCGAAATGCACTTTGGAAATATAGGTTCGTAAAAAATATTACTAGTTGTTTGAATTTTGGTGGAAGAAAGCAGCACCGATTACTTCGAATCTATCTCGACTCCTTTGGAAAGTTGGTGCAATTTCATCCAATGATAGGAGACAAGTACAATTTTTTAGGGCCCTTTTGCGTTGACAATGGGATCATTTTCTAATCTCGAATTATTTTCAAAATTTGACGGATAAAATTAAATTGTTACGTTCAAGAAAAATTCAAATTTTTTAAAATTTAAAATTTATTTATTTTTAAATTTTAGAATTGTTTGTTATAAATGTTATACTTAAGTTATTAATTTAATGTATTTTATTGTTCAAAGAGTCGAATCTTGATCTCGGTATAAAATTTAAGAATAATTTTTCATGTTTTTTCTTTTTAGGTCATGGATAAGAAAAAAATTAAAGATTTTGAATATTATGAGAATGATGAGTTGATTTAAATGTTTTTTTTCTTAAAATTACTTCTTGAGGGAGGAGGCACGTAATGTATGGAAAAAGTGTTTCAAGGAATATGAAGCATGTTCCCACACAAAAGATTTAGATGTATACATAGAAAATTGGAAAGTAACAATGTTTCCCATTGGGCGAAATCGAATCAAGCATTTTTGGCCTGTGCGCTTCAAATTCAAGTTCCTCTAGGCTTATTCAGTCGGAATTGAACTTACTATATAAATATATAAACTTTACAAGAATCAACTGAACTAAATTTAATCAAACTCATGATGGATTCTGCAAGAAGCAACCATTAAATGGTTCAAAGCTCAGTCCTTTTCTACAAATCCTGTTCATCTTTGGTACTTCATCCTTCAATTTCAAGTGAGACAGGTTTGATTTCCATGAGATGTTGGAGATCATGAACCTGGAAGAGAACTCTGCACTGCTCTAGTCCCATTGAATCGCCCGGTGAAATGTCCATTCGGACGGATTCAATGTGGTTTTCCCATCAGCAGCAACAAGATCATAAGGTGAGTCCTCTGAGAATTCAGTTGGCATGGCCTTCCAGTGCAGAGATGGCTGCCACTCGGCTTCTTTGAGTACTTTTAGTATCTCGGCCACTACAATCTTGCTCCCCTCAGCAGATAGATGAACCCCATCTCTGATCAAAGGCATAAACTTTAGAACACAAGTGAAATAGCAATGGTAGCAAAACTTCCATGTCAGATTCCCATACAGGAAATGTCATTGTCACAGCAAGAGGTATCACTAGTTCCCTATAGTATCCTACCCCAAAAGGCAAACAAGTTCCTGAAGTAGCTGGCAGGATGGGGAAAAAGGCAGACAGAAGTTATATGAAGAGACCTAAGTGGAGTATGAAGCACATGGTTGATTCACAAATAAAGCCAATGAACTTTCGAAATGTGATTGTGTCAAAAGAAGATGAGATTCGGAAATCATAGCCGAGCAAAACTTACGTGAAGCAATCAGCTGTCCAGTTATCTCTTCGTTGAAATGCAGTAAAAAGATCAACCACCTTCACATCCAATTCCTGGCACAGCTTTACACAAGCTTCAGAATACTTCTGGCATAACTCATTTGTTCGAATAAGGTGGCTAAAGAATTCACTGATATACCGAAGGGAGGCGTGTCTTAGATCGACATTTTGCAATAAGAAATAAGGGAAACAAATCATACAAAACATGCATTACAGCACCTTGTGTTTTTACTAACTCTGTCTTCATCAACAGGAGGACAAGTAAGAAAAATGAGGCGTGTTGAATCTGAAAGGCTCTGATTTTCAGAACAAGGAAAAATGAAGTTAGAATGAACATCAGGTGTTACTCTCAGACAGCAAAAAGACCTGTTAGGTTGAGTTTAAGGCTGCCCTTTCACAAAAACAAATAAACACAAAGGAACAACTGATAAATTTCAAGCATTTGAAACCATTTTCTTCTCTTTGCTTTGTTCCAAGCAATTAGGACATTTCTGGACCTCATAAGAATGAAGATTTTCTGTCTATTTTTCTGCTAGGTCAGTCTGCTTCTCTTAAAGCCTACAGTGATGTGTCAAGTTCAACTGAGAAATATGTTGAGAAAGTACCTTCAGATGAATTGCTATCTTCCTCATGTGCTCAATATATTCATTAAGTGGCACATGAGGTCCAAGGCCAGATGGATGAGGTCCCATTGAATCATTACCACCAAAATAAGTTATTATCAAAGAAGGCTGTGTAGCAGCATCCTGTAATACATAAAAGAACCGAACTGCGATTGTTAATATCAAAACACCGCTTTGAAAAGAGAATACCCCAGCAATCTGAACATGGAAACTAATACCTATGCATAATCAACGATCACATATAGAATGGAAAAAGACCTTTCCAAATTACAGAAAGCATTACCAGGCTTCTTATACATCCACCAATTAACTTTTAAGTTTTAGCATCACACACTGTCTAAGTTCAATATCCAGTTTCTCCAAAAATCTTCTGTGATTTCAATAATTCGAAGGAATTTCAATTAATTCATACAATAATGATGCAGCTCCCTTTACTTTCCCAAAATTTGGGAGTGTGACTGAGTAAATCAAAGTGGACAATACATGGCTGATCCATAAGCATCAATTACAATTTTGACAAGTTTGATGTAATGACTATCAAAAACTTTTATACCTTTGGGAAAACATGATCGAGCACCTCTACTGCACGTCGCGAATTCCATCCATAATATCCTCGTAAAAGTATGTCAGCCTGCAAGGGATTGCAAGTAACTTAGGATTCCCATAAGAACACAAACCACACACACAAAGTAAGAGTATTGGAATATCAATGGCAGATTCTTTCACAATCAGTAAATGAGGTGACAATCATAGTGCAATGATTGGCATCAGAACATGCACCTAAGATTAGGAACACTGCCTTATGTCTCTCTGTAAATAGCTAGATAGTGAATGATTTGGACTGTAACTTAAACTTTTTCAATTTCTTGGTTGGGAAAGATGGAAACCAAACAACAGGAGGAAATCCAATAATTGAAAAAAAAAAAAACAACTTTTACATTTGCCATCGTAAAGTTTGTAACTTTATTTCCTAAATCTTGCTTATTTCCCTTGCCATCCCTCTAAAAATTACAGGGACAATCTGTACAATTAAAATTTACAATTTGCCTCCTTTACTTCATCCAAATTTGCAGAATTGTTATTTATAATGAAAAAATTGGTAAACATTCATCTGTCACATTAATTTTCACTCATACCAAGAAAGAAAGAAAAGGAAAAAAGTTTCTATCTCTTCCCTTTTTTCCTCTCTTTTCTTTCCTACCAACCACAACCACAACCTTAATAGTAAACAAGGACAGACGGTAAAACAAGCAAAAAGAGCAGATCAATCCTCAAAAAGACCAGGCTTTGTTGACAAAAAATCATTCAGATTATCACTTATCATACAAAGGGAAAAAGCAGAAAGATGTTGGAATGTAGCAGACAAAACCATAGAGCTATGTTCTACCTTCTGAGCCCAAAAAAGAACAGGTGAACAGAAACAATGCATCAAACTAACAGTGACAACCTCGTAATCTAACAAAACATAACTCAAACAAAGACATTCAAAATAACCCAGAAAGGGAAAACAAAGAGAAAGTACTTTGCGAGCATAGACGTCAGCTAGAATAGCACCCCATCCGCCATTGCTGAAACTAAGTTGGACAATGGATGATCCAAAGAGGACGAACTGTGGCCTTGCTGGTCCCACCATTTTTCACTGTCTTTCCTCTAAAAAGCTCTTTTTATCTCTTTCTCTTTCTCTCCCTTTGAATGTGAATTGGGAAAACAAGGTGGAGCCTCGAGGAACCCTTTGCCCAACGTGCTTCTCTCTGCTATATTAATGATATACGTTTGAGCTTTACTTGGTAGTTGGGAAACCAACTACACTCGCTTTTTTCTTTTAAATTTTTTTTACTGAACACTAACTCCAACAAACATACGAAAAAAGGGGTTACTCTTGTTAAACTTTTCCAAGATATAAGCACTACTTCTGTCTATGTTACATTGGCATCTTTGCATGGGGACACTGCCTATGGAGTCCAGAGTCTATTGTTAGCTTTTTCTTTAAGAAAACAAAGAATCTATAGTCAGGTTTTAGCATGACAATGTGCCTTACCTTGTTTATAGACATGAGGCTTTGATACCAACTAGGGGATGGCAAGGTATTGTCCAAATTTAATAATATTAATAGCGTTACTAAAAAAAAAAAATTTTTTGACATACTTGGATGTCATTGTTTATGTACTTTGCTGATATATATATATGAAAAAGATTTCAAAAATCAATCACTAAATTAGGGGACATTTGGCTGAAAGAGAGGTATGAAGTATTTATGCAATGGAGAGAAGACAGATGAGGAATTGATGGTGGCATAAAGTAATTCGCGGGCAGAGGGTAAGGGAGGTGGTCGGCAGCAGTGGTTTGGGTAATAACCCACCAAACTAGCCACCAAACTTTGCACCACAATAAATTGTAACACATTTCTTTCAATACCCAAATTAAGAAAAAGTCTTGATCCATCCTTTTTTCCATTCCATATGACCATACTAAAACCCTTCATAATATCACCATTGTCCTTCATTTTTCCACATCTGTTTAACAAGCCTGGTACTGATCCGAGGAGCATAAAAAACCTGCCAGCTCCATGGGGCAAAGGGTTTTCCTGATTGGGACAGCTTGGAAGGAACAAGAGTGGGAAAAATAAGGTTTACCAGAAACCAACAACTAATGCAGCAATGATTTATGAGTAATAAAGCAAAGGACATTCGGAAAGGAAGCCATTAAAGATTAAACATAAGCAGAAACTGGTTGATGAGTCTGTTTCTCTTTGATAGCATTTAATACTATTTGCCTGAATTGTGCCATCATTCAATCAAGCTCCTGTCACAAGAAAGGAACGAAGATGTATACGAGGCCACACGATACGCTTCATTCCCACATGCCATATAAAATGTTCATTAATCGATAATCAGCTGCTTCTGCTCTTTATTGAAATTGATCCATTATTGTCTGGAAAATGATGTTTCTTACAGTTTATAACTCGCCCGGTTGATGGGGTTTTACAACAATGACAATGTAATAAATTTTTTCATATCTTTGAAGAGATAAAAGAATCAATCTGTCAATCCGAGTTCAAACAACCTGCATGGAGGTGGTCTAAACAACGGGGGCAAAAAATATTGAATCCTAATATGATATTAAAAGTGTAAAGAATTGAAGAAACTACTTCGGAAACTGTATTTATGTCCAAGTCAACGCTTTCCTGACTTGCAAAAGCCACAGGGCCATCTGCATTACTAAAAGACGAGCTTCCAGGATGACCTCCTCCAACCAGATATTTAACCAACGTAATAAGGATTTCTTCTGCATCATCTTTGCCTCAACAACTGCTTCAGAAGAAACCTTCCCAATGACCAGAAATGTCTCAAGAGATGAACCCTGTAACTGTATATGAACATCCAAATCCGACCAGCAGTCAAGAAAATTTGGTGACAAATCAAAATTCATAAGTATGGTAGAGTGCTCAAACAATAAGCCTCATTGTGACCTCATGCAAACAAAGAATTCAATGGAATCAAAGATGTGGAAATACCAGAGAGTTATTAACTGCTCTTAAGCAATCATTTGTCTTCAGCATCAATAGAATAACACGGGGCAGTCTCCTGAGAAGCTCTGATATTTGAGGGAAATATTGAGATGCATACATCTGCAAGAGAAGATAGATATGGCCAACCAAGAAGTGAGAACCAATCGATTAAAAAATCCAACTTACTAATATAGCAACAAACACTCTCCTAAGAGAAAAACAGAGCTTCATTTGGAATCAGAACTTTATTCAATTATCAGTAACATCATCTATAGAAGCATCTCAGAACCCTTCTATACAATATCACCTGTAATTCTGAAAGATCACTGTCAGTGCCTTTTATGACCAAATGATCCACAGCAGGGTCAATGACCCTATTCCAGGGCCTCATGGTTAGAATCCCCGCAAATAGCACATATAGATCCTCCCCAGCACCCAATTTGACACTATTTTCCTTTATTCCATTAGCATCAGCAAACACCAATGCCTGCAATGGAAGTCAAAGCATGAAAGGAAAACATCAAGTTGCTCACAAGTAAAACTCATAAATGCACCAAGAACTAAATCCAAATTTTTGGAGAGAGCAATGATGTACCCTCCAAAGAGAAGCATAGTTGAATCTGGTAGAGAAGTCTAGTTCCTTATAAAGACCATGGTCCAGAAGTATCAACTGTGGTTTTTTCTTGCCTGCACATACAAAAGGAGAAATGGAAATAGAATAAATATTCAGACAAGGAATCCTAACATTGTGTTTGGAAAAGTAACTAAACTTCACAACCAAGCACATTAAAAGCCTCAAAAGAAGTTCATCATAGGCACTCAAATTTTTAATAAGGATGGCCCATTATATGTCTAAGTGGAAGTCATAATGTTTTCTAGATTTCTCTATTTTCTTTTTTCCATGAATATATTTCAGAGTTCCTGGAAAGAGGTACAGCAGGTTTTAGTCAATTTTATTATGAATACAGAACATTGAGAACCCAACATTTTTGGCCTTAAGAATCACAAGCTCCCCAATATATTCCTTTATTTCAAAATTATATGATTGAACATCTAAAAGATGACATCACTACTAGCAGTCAATAATTTCATACTGAAAGAAGGGGCACCATCTTAGAGGATCAAGCTGGAAGAGTTCCAATAGCTTTCACCAAAAACAGACAAGTTCCAATAGCTTTCACCAAAAACAGACAGAACAATACTCTTATTATGGATAGTTAAGAAAACAAGAAAGATTTAACATCAACGTTCTCCATTGCATCTAGTTAAGCACTACTAGAGACGTTCTCATTTAATCTCAACATAAAAGGGACCCTCACCAAATATGCTACTTTTTCCAGAAGGTAATGGCCGAACTAATAAATTAGCAGCATGTGGATCACAATGAACAAATCCATGTTTAAACATCATCTCAGCAAAAGTTTGACTAACCTGCATAGAATTAGATTAGATATCAAGATTAATTTCTTGTATATATTTATAACAATCATATAACTGTAGGCCTAATATATATTCTTTTGACACAGAAATACTAAAGTCTCATTCTAAAAATACATGATTCCTGTACACATATGTTGTTAATAAAAAATAAAGCTTAGGGTAGAGAAGTTAATACAGCTTCTAAATGCAGAAAAACAATTTGGATGACAACATTAAGTCAAACTTACTAATCTTGCAACATCATTGGGTTGGATTCCAAGTCTTCGAATGGCAATCACATCATTCACTTGCGCACCATCCATGAATTCCATTGTTAACAGCTTTGAGGTACTTAAAGACCAATGCACCTCTGGTGCATATACATAATCTGCAATATGAGGAGACAGCTTCTGGAAATTTTCCAAACATTTCACGCTGTTCTTTGCCTCTATCAAAAAGTCTAGCTCCTGAGGTCAAAAGGCTAGAAACAATCAAACTTCATGCTATACCACCTTGGATGGCAAGAAAGCCAAACACATATTGGATGACTGAAAACATGTCTATCAGAGCAAAAGACAATTATATATAGTTGACTCTAAGTCCCACCTCTTACAGGCAAGGGTACATGGAAGGTATACCCACAGAGAGTAAAACACAAGCACCATGTCATAAGAAAACTGGTTTTATAATACATCTAGATTTCTTAAAAGAGTAAATTAAGAGAATTTTTTATGGAATATCACGACATAAAGAAATTCCTGGAAAATATAACGAGAAGGTTATCAAAGCAACTTGCCTTGGGTAAACTTTCTCGAATTTCAGCCACCAACCATCTGCATGCATAAGCCAAGAAAATTTCAATAAACTATAACAGTTTGAAACCATGTAAAACCCACGGACAAGACAGCAGAAAACCTGTATGCTCAAATCAAGCAAATTCTGCAGGCATGCATTCATTTATGTATGCATCATAACTCATAGTCTAGAAGACAAACAAGGAAATTCTAAAAAACAGTACCTGTAATCTAAAGACGGGAATAACCAATGCAGAGAGTTGACAATAAATTCCACAGTAGCTTGATCTGCAGCAGCAGTATCTGTCATATGAGTGTGCTGAACCTGAATTTCAAGCAAAATAATTTGGACATGGAAAGTAAATACTAACAAGAAATACCCAAGTCCTACATCCACAAAATTCAAATGGAAAATATTTTCAGGTAAAAGTAACAAAGATTGAAACCTTCACAGCAACTTTTTGGCCATCATGGGTACGAGCAACATGAACTTGTGCAAGGGAAGCACTTGCTATTGGTCTGGGATCAAATTCATTAAAGATCTGCACATGAAAAGTTAGATTAAATTGACAAGTCTAGCTTCTAGTCTTCTACATGCCAAAAAAAGCGCCAATATCAATTTTTAAACTGGAAAAGCAGTCATGCAGCCTCCAATTCTGCTTATGTGAACATTATGTTTCAAAACAATACATACTTTATCAGGTGTCTCTCCGAGTTCCTTCTTGAAGACTTCACACACTTGATCATATGAAGAAACTGGACACCTATTCAACATCGACTCCCTCATCGTCTGAACATACTCCTGAGGAACTAGGTACTCCTAAACAAATAAAAAAGAAAACAAAAATTTTCGGCTCAAACCCACAATTAAAGAGCATCTAATGAATCCAAAATCCCAATTGCCAAACTTTATTCAAAGACACAAAATCAGCAATACTAAGAGTATACCAATTGCCCAATATGTTGGCCAAGCTTGATATAAATTCCTCCATTTCTAAAACAAAGTTCTTGAAGCTTCCGCGCCGACCTTAAATGAACTTCATGCTTTACCTTAGCTCTCTCGTTACTTCCTTCTGGTAGTCCCCATAATGAGTATTCATAATCTAATAGTATGATTAAAAATATGGGGGGTTATAAAAATTGAAAAAGAAAAAGACATAAAGCAACCCAATTCCCAATACTTCACTAAAATTCTAGCCATGGCATTTACAAATCTTAATTATCCCTTTAAATCTAACAAAGTCAACAAATTTTTCCATTAAACTTATTCAAGATTGAAACTTTAAACTCAAATTAACTCTCTCAATCAAAAAAACTAAAAAAAAGTTTAAAACTTTTGAAAGAAATTGAAAATGGTTTGACGTACCGACGACGATGGAGGCGGCAGTTACGGAGTCACGGACAAGGCGGAGAGGAACGGTGGTGCAGACCTTGAGAGCGGTGGCGGGGTCGTCCGAAGTGGCAATAGTAGCTGCGGCACCTCCCGTGCAGAGGGCAGTGGCGGCAACCGCCAGCTTGGGGCGCGAGCGCCAAAGGGATCGGACTACCATGTTTTTTTCCTTTTGGAAGACAGCAAACGGGCAAGCGAGCGAAAATAACGCGCTTATGTTTTCCTTCTCTTTTTTTTTTTTTTCTTATTTTTGACGGTTTGGTTTGAATGAGCTAACGGGTTCGGGTTGGCCCACCCTGTGAAGGCTCCAGATTTAAAAAGCTTGTTAAAAGACAAGAATGCCCATTTTAAATTTATGAGTAGGAGTTATATGTGGGTTAAAATTGCAAATTAGACAATTAAATTAAATAAGTTAAATTTTTTTAACTATTCAAAAAATTGAAATAAATTTTTATTTTTTTATTATATTAAATTAATTTTTTTATTTTAATTTTGAATTAAATAAATCTTTGTAATTAATAATTAACTAATTACTAATTACTGTTTGTTTAAATATTATTTGTTATGCTATGCCACATAACGTTGTCATGTTATCATGGATGTTATAATAGATTATGAAAATCGTATGTTGATATGAAATAATGATATGATGATATAATATTTTTTACTCTTCACATTAGTGTTATGTTAAAATGATAAATGATGTTTTTATTAATAACAGTTACGTAAAATCTGAATAGAACATGAAACATTACTCAAAGCTTAAATAACAAATACGTTTTTAAATAAATTATTATAAATACTCGAATATTTGATTCATTAATTGATGTATAATTTTTTACCTAAAAAGTAAATTCGAATTCTTCCTCTCCGATTATAAGAAATAAAAATACTGTTGTAAAATGTTTACAGTAGTTTCTCTTGCGTAGTACACAACCAAAAGTTCCTCTAAGCAAAAAGGCCAATCCCAAAAGAAGAAAACAGGGGACCCCAGGATCACTTATAGCAAGCTAGCTTGGGTAATCAATAGAGTAAATTTGACTGTGTTCTTAGACTTTCCCACTTTACATAGCTTAGCAACCATCTCCTATCTGGCTCACCAAGAGGTTTGCTAGGGTACGCGACCACCTAGCATTAGAAAGAATCTGGCAGATAAGATCAACAACATATGTGGTTGTGGTTGTGGCTGGTCCTCAACTGCTCAGTCAGCTGGCTATCGGAAAACCTTATGTACTATGCAGTAAGGGTGGATTCTGTTCTTCATTTCTGACGGTTTCTCATTCTTATGGTGATTAGTTGACTGCTTCCTGAGTTATGCAGTCAAAAATCAAGGTTCCCAGTCTTGGAGGAACCAGAGCAACTGCCAGATGTGCCATACGAAGTTCCACTTGAACCATCGACAGGGGCCTGATTTAGACATTCTAAAACCAAAAACCTTCGCTTTTGTAACTTGATTGAAAAGGTTGTTGCATCAAGAATCACGGGAACCTGCTTACATTTGGACAAATGAGGTATATGATTAAGTAAAACAATGTAAAATAATGAGTGCAATAAGGCTACTGTGAGTAAATTTTCAGACCAAGGAGCTCCTAAGTTAGGAACCAATTAAGTTGGTACAACACTAGGATGAAGGGTAATGCTAATGAACCTGTGTGTTGATGCGTGCTACTTTGTGAACGTTGAGAAAGCCAACCATATCCTGGTAACCAGTAAGGAGTTGTGACAATTCCTTGTCTTCATCTGAGATATGCATCAAATGAGATCAATAAGTCAAGATACATTTGAAAATAATGCATACCATAAGCGCAAGGTACAGGCTGATATAAACCTGGGATTGCTTTGACAGAGAGCAACGTGTCTGCCATGTGCTGCCATCTTTTACAGAAGGACGGTGAGAGAAGAGAAGGTGGAAAGGTTATCAAGGCAACTGCATTTGAAGACCGTACCATGCTTTTGAGAGATCTAATAAATGAAAGCATATCCCATTCCTGCAAATGTATTACATTAACAGAAGCAATGGATTACATCTTTAAAATCAATGGATGTACCATAAAATGAATTTTAAAACTATGATTTCTACAGTCTAAAAGGTGCAAAATCATTTTCAAAAAATTCTTAACTTAGAAGAGAACTTTTCAATGAAGGAAGGAATTTATAATAATTAACAAATCATATGGGCTTGCTACTAACCATGTTGGAATACGCACACTGAGGAGCAGAAAATGATTGTATAGCAATTCGACCAGCACATGAGATGCTGCCATCATTTCTATAAGATAGCCAAAAGAGGGAAACCAATGACAAGTAAATATACAAAATAAAAAAAAAAGACATTAATGGCAAGTTAGTTGAGACACTAAAAATATGACTTCAGAACCTTAAACAGTATTCTCAATGGAGCTGTAAGAGAGATGACATAACCGGTAAAAATGAAACAAAAATTTACTAATATGGCAGCATAATCATATGTTTCCAAATATTATGAATATATGACCAAGAAAGCAAATGATGATACCGTGGATACTGAGATAAAAATGTTGCACTACGGTCTTGAAGAGCAGAAAGATTAGGAGAATCTTGGATGCTAACACAATCTACACGCTGTGCACTAAGAAAGTGTCTCTCTAGGGGCTTCCGCAAGTCAAATTCATTAGAGTACTCATGTTTACCATCTGCACCATAATAACATAAAGAGATATGAGTGTAGAACTCTCAAGGAGAGAATAGCATTAACATAGGTTAAGAACAGTGCACTTTCAAGCGAACACCCAATAATGCATAATGAGGTGAAAGAATAAATCTTGGCTTAACCTTAATTAAGACCCAAAACCAAGCTGCATTAACTTTTTGTTAAACCTACAAGTAAAAAGAAACATAGAATAATACCAGGGAAATAAAAACTACCTCTTTGGCCATCAAAATTTAGTTGACTTTCACCGAAGTACTTCTTATACTGCCAAGCAATTCTCAAGCCTTTCTCCTGCAAGTTTTTTGGAATATGCTATTCGCATTCTTAGCATTTACACATGAGATTTCAACAAGACTGAAAAAGATACAAATAGACAAAAGGGGGTCAAGATGAGGGGCACCTGATCTGGATCGTGTTTATGGGATTTCTCATCTTTGGATGCGGCAGGACTGGGCAAAGTGCCCAAAAACCCTCTTGGGTCTATGGCTGGACTAGCATAGAGAAGAGGTTGATTATGAACAAGTCCCTGAGACATGAAATTCCTCAACAAAAGCATGTGATGAGGTGCCTCTGCATCTTCCATCACCATAACTAGGCTTCCCAAAGGGAACCCGCCACCTAGTATCTCTACATATCAAGTAAAAACTACACAATAAGAGAACAAATCACACTAATCACATGAAAGAACTAGAAGAAAGCAAAGCCAGAAGAGAATGTTATGCAACAATAAGAATGAGGGAGTGTAGGACATTACTGTCAAGGTCAGATATCCCGGAAGATAGAAAGACCGTGCCATTTGGCCCACACTTGAGTCCGGGGCCTTGAGATGGGGCTGCAGCCGAAAGGTTTCGAGAGAAGCTACTGGTCCGAGTCTTGGCCGCAGCCATAGCAGTAGCAACAGTCAAGAATCAAGACACTACACAATTCAGTGAACAATAAGGCTGATGTAAGGCTTTCCTGATTCAAAGTCCTGCAATACTTAGTCAAAACAACCATAAAAAACAATAATAAATACTCATACTATAGAAAACCAAAAGCTGCTTCTTCTTTACATTAATAATTTAACATCCTTGAGGGGCTCTGGAACAGCAATGAAATCATATGAAAGAAAAAGCATATCAATGAAGCAAACTACATTCATAATAATCCTAATCTCATTATTAAAATTAAACATATTATATTTAACTCAAATTTGAGCTTTTTCTGCTCAGAGTTTTTTCCTTTTCAATTTCATCTGTAAGCATTCAACTACACCTTTGCTAAAACCAATCAACATGAAAAAAAAAAAAATCAATTTTCCTTAAGAACCCAAATTTTGTTAAGCCCTTTTCATTCTTCTTGCTCAATAAAACTTCTTTTCTCTTTTCATTCAAGCCTTTTATCAAAGAAATCGTGCGCAGTTCTTTAGTAAACTTTACCAAACATGAAAAGGCCCCAAAATAGTTTGTTTCTCTTTCACTTTCCTCGGGTTTTTCTAAGTAACCAAACAGAGTTAGAATCAAATTCTCACCGCCGGACTCTCTTTGAATTGTTCTGAAAGGAAGTATTATAGCAAACTTCTTCACGCTCTTCGCTTCAACGTTTCTCTGCTTCAGAGTTCCGCCGTTTTGCAGAGCAATTACGCGCCGTTTCTTTTCTTTTGTTATTCAACCCAAAGTTCTGTACGGGTTTTCGCCTCAAGCCGAAAAAACGCTCCGTATGGTTGTGGTTTGGGGTTGGCCCAGAGTACATGTTCATCTGGGCTAGAGCCCATGATCTCTCCTTCATAGGCCATATTGATCAAGCTTTCTTTATCTAGTTATGGGTTGGAACATATAGATGATTGGGCCCTCACTTTAGCCACCCAAAATGGATTAGGAGTACAAAATCATATCGGTAATCAAGTTCTTTTATTTCACGAGTGGGTTTAAAAGGTTCAGACCAATCTATTTAGAATAAATTATTTAGTTATGAACACCTTGGTGAATGAAAGTGAGCCTGAATCTTAACATTTATAAGAAAATTTGAGGCATCCAGTGAGAAAAAATGGGAGCAATTTCCATGCAAATTCTAACTTGATTTCTAGAAAGCAATAAAATATCAAAAACAAAAGCCATCATGTTCTATAAAAGAAAAGAACCTATTCTCTTCAGTCCATGGCTCAGCCTCTTCTCACACTTCATTCACAAAGCCAAAAAATGGCCACAAGTTTCTTCTTTTTTATTTTGTAGAAGTGGTATTTACTAAAGATCCAAGTGATGTACTGCTGGAATCCAAATCGCTTGCCCCCGTTTCAAACTGTGATGTACTACTGTTACTCTCCACATGTAAATTAGGACCAGGAACAGGGATGTACATATGATATTTCTCCATACATACAATCACCATGAGGATCAAGATTTTTCATTTCGGAATCCGCATTTTCCTGCATCTCCAATGCAAGCTTTAGCATCAGCACCACTTCATCCATCTCAGGCCATGTATTTCCCTCCAAACAGGTACAATAATAAGCAAGATCCATGAATCTCCGAAAACACCCTGGAGCTATCTTCCCCTTCAGATATGGATCAATGATATTATAAATGGTTCCTCTGTCTATGCACCGATGGACCCAATCAGCTAGATGTTGCTCATACTCGTCCAATGTTGGATCAAATACCTTTCTAGCACACAACACTTCAAATAAAACAACCCCAAACGAGTACACATCACTTTCTTTTGGAAGTCCACCATCTTTAAGATACTCTGGATCTAAACAACCGTTACTACCCTTCACTACTGAGTTTACTTTTTCCAAAGCTTTTGACGTGCTAGAGTATGAAAGTTGTGAACACATCTTGGACAACCCGAAATCAGACAGCTTACCAACCCATTTGTAGTCTAATAGAATATTGCTGCTCTTAACATCACTGTGAATTATTGCCGGCTTTACTCTAGTATGAAGGTAATGTAATCCACGAGCTGCATCAATACATATCTTTAGCCTCTGCTTCCATGGGAGTGGATCATACTCAGAACCATAAAGATGATCACGGAGTGTCCCGTTTTTCACGAGTTCAGATACAAGGATCATCTCATCTTTATCATTGCAAATCCCAAAAAGAGACACGAGATGTTGATGGCGCAGCTGGCAGAGCAATTGCAATTCGGTTTGGAACTTATTAAGTGCTTGTGCTGCATCTGGATTTAAGCGTTTGACAGCAACCAAGTTTCCATCATCGATAAACCCTTTGTACACATTTCCAGAACTACCTCTACCGATAAGCATGTTTGGATGAAAGTTGTTGGTAGCAACTTTGATCTGGGTTAGAGAAAATTGACGGTGAATTTCCTGAGAAAAAGCTGTTAGATGAAGTATCCTAGGGTGTTTTTCATCTCTCCAAGTAAATTCTGAACTATTGCTATCGTCTACACCGATGTGGTCAGAAACAGAGATACGAAATGATATTTCTCCGTAGATACATTCACCATGAGGATCAAGATCCTTTATTACCGAATCTGCTTTCTCTTGCATCTCCAATGCAAGCTCTAGCATGAGCTCCACTTCACCTATCTCAGGCCGTTTATCTCCCTCTTCATTAATACAGCAATGAGCGATGTCCACGAATATCTTGAAACACTCTGGAGCTATCTTCCCCTTCAAATATGGATCAATGATATTATAAATGGTTCCTTCGCCTATGCAGTGATGGATCCACTCACTTAAATTTACTTCACACCTATTTTGGCTTGGATCAATGGCCGGTCTAGCACACAACACTTCAAATAAAACAACCCCAAATGAGTACACATCAC